>NC_050528.1:243213-259733 GCF_002922805.2 Oryzias melastigma
TGCGCTCCAGCAGCCAATGCGGCATCTACTCTCTATGATATCTATGCTCGGCGCAACAGCCTCTACCAATTAAAATATAATATCGATAATTGGTGAGAATCCATCGATAATCGATCGCAGGACTAAATATTGCGATATATCGCAATATCAATATTTTGGCACACCTCTTGTGGACACGCCTGCAGCTCCCTTCATGATCAAAAGAAAATACTGAGATCAAAATTGGTGGTGAAAAACCATATAAAAAGAATTAAAAATAAATGTAAACCATTAAACAGCAGTTTTATAATAAAAACATCGAAGTATAACATAATCAAGAGGCCAACATAAGTTTTATAACAGATAATTTAAAATATCGGGAGACCACAAAAGACAACTCACCAGCAGGCACCTCATCCCAACTGAGGAAGGAGGGGCTGCTGCACGTGCCAAAGGGAGGGTGTGTCGCACCAATTATCTTCCTGCGCAACAGGTAACAAGGTGGAACTAAAATTACTAAAACAATTACAATGTTAAATAAATATACAATACAATGATACAATGTTTCAACCCAAAATAAAAATCTGTTTAAAATTAAATACTCACTGTAAATAAAGTTTTGAGAATGTTCATTCAAAACAAAAAAAAATCACCTCTCTACACAGAGACTCTGCTGGTTTCGTCCGTCTTCACCACATTCAGGACTGACATCAGGAATGATGGTTTTCTCTCCGTTGGCTTGATCCCAACATCAGAGGATCTAAGTAAATGTTCTGTTGTCGTTGCTTTATTAGTTTACAACAGTTTCCTTTGTTTCTGCTGAGAAAAATCAATGAAATCTAATTTTCTTTTAATTAGGACTTCCACCACCTGCAGGAGAGCTCAAAGGGGCGGAGCCACATGGTTCTGGCGCTGTTCTGTGAGCAGTAGCAGCAGCTGCAGCTGATCCAGACTGAATCTTTGATCTTAATCTGACGGTTTGATCTCATGACTTATTATCATGTCTGCAGCAGAAACCTTCATGACACCGACGCTTTCAGGTTCATTCTCTGTAGAGTTCACGTCACTGAAGACCCTGAAATGGCTGAAGATGCTCAACCTCATAAATGTGGGGGCGGGGAGGTGCTCTTCCAGATAGGATGTCTGCTCAGTTCCTCCAGCCGTCTCATCCCACTCATGAGCAAAATCTGAGCAGAACCTGACAAACGTGATTCTTCATGTCATCAGGAGTCAGACTGACCTTCGTACAGCTGCAGTTCAGGGGGATTCCAGAGCAAAGTTCTGCTGATGTTTCAGAGTTTTCATGTCATCTGCTGGGACTGATTTCCATGCTAAACACACACAGTCCCTGTAAAGAATTATGGGTAATTGTGAAAAGACGTGAACTCATGTCTGTTTTTGACTCGACTTAAATTCTGCTCAAACTGAAACAGTTTTAACACAGAATCCCTTATTACTGATGGATGTAATCCTGAAGCATCAGAGATCTGCAGGTTGGTGGTCATGTGACTTCTGTTTACAAAAATATTGGATAAAAAAAGTACTTTCTTACTTCATAATGGAGAGGAAATAGACTCGCCGTGATTTAAACGCGTCAAATTCTTGATTTGTAACCCATACTATATATTTTTGTGCATTTGTTAAAAAAATAAATAAATGAAAAAAATACTATTTACACATGCACAACTTAAAATTACAACAGCTTGAAACTAACCACACACAAATCTTTAAAAAATGTGCACAAATCACTTGTTACACACACACAAAATCACATTTACGCAAGTATTAATTAGCTGGAAATGTCAATATTCACATTCTAATTTCAGAAAAGCTCTGATGACCCAGCTTCCTAGCAGCATTTAAACTCATCACTTACACACTAATCTTGGAGACCTGAAAAGAGTCTCACAACAGATTTGTGTGTAAATGTGGTTTTGTGTGTCAACAAGCGGTTGGTGTAAATGTTAAAGATTTGTCCACATAGTTAGTTTTAAGCTGTTGTGTACATTGTATTTTTTTGAATTGCAATATTTTGGTAGATGTTGTATACTTGTATAGCGCTTTTCTACCTTCCTTGAAGGCCCAAAGGCTTCACAGTCACGTTCACACACTGATGGAGGCTCTGCTGCTGAACACTGGGGTCAGCCTTCCACCAGAGGCAAGGGTCAGTGGGTCAAGGCAAGGCAAGTTTATTTGTAGCACATTTCATGTACAGAACAATTCAAAGTGCTTTACATAAAACATTAAAAGAAACAATCAAAAGAAATAGTAAAAATGTCATTCATCATCATTCAAATCATTAAAATAAAATTAAAAGAAAGTAAAAAGATTTTAATTTAAAACAAGCATAGATAAACAGTGCGGACGTAAACTTTTGAATACATATTAATCAAATGCAACTGAGAACAGGTGAGTCTTTAACCTGGATTTAAATACACTGAGTGTTTCAGCAGATCTAAGGTTTTCTGGAAGTCTGTTCCAGATCTGTGGTGCATAGAAGCTGAATGCAGCTTCTCCATGTTTAGTTCTGACTCTAGGAACTGATAAAAGACCGGATCCTGATGACCGGAGAGGTCTGGCTGGTACATACTGGGTCAGGAGGTCAGTCATGTATTTTGGTGCTAAACCATTCAAAGCTTTATAAACCAGTAACAGAACTTTAAAGTCTATCCTCTGACAGACAGGTAACCAGTGTAAAGACCTCAGAACTGGACTGATGTGGTCTACTTTCTTGGTCCTTGTGAGAACCCGAGCAGCAGAGTTCTGAATAAGCTGCAGTTTCCTGATGGATTTTTTTGGTAGTCCTGTAAAAACACTGTTACAGTAATCAAGTCGACTAAAGATGAAAGCATGCACTAGTTTCTCCAGGTCCTGCTTAGACATCAGATCTTTAATCCTTGAGATATTTTTGAGATGATAATAGGCTGATTTAGTGACTGCCTTAATGTGTTTATCAAAATTTAGGTCTGTGTCTATCACTACACCCAAGTTTCTGGCCTGGTTGGTAGTTTTTAGTTGAATAGATTGAAGCTCTGTAGTGACGTCTAACCTTTTTTCTTTAGCCCCAAAGACAATAACCTCAGTTTTGTTTTTGTTTAATTGAAGTAAGTTGTGACACATCCAGTCATTAATGTCCTCAATGCATTTACCAAGAGCCTGTACAGGGCCTCGGTCTCCTGGTGTCAGTCTAATATATATCTGTGTGTCATCTGCATAGCTATGGTAACTAATGTTGTTGTTCTTTATAACCTGGGCCAGTGGGAGCATGTAGATGTTAAATAGAAGTGGTCCCAGGATGGAGCCTTGGGGCACTCCACATGTAATTTCTATTGGCTCAGAAGTGAAGTTACCAATTGACACAAAATATTTCCTGTTTTCTAAGTACGTTTTGAACCAGTTTAGTACTGGCCCAGTGAGACCCACCCAGTTTTCCAGTCGTCTGAGTAGTATTGCGTGGTCGACTGTATCAAACGCAGCACTGAGATCCAGTAAAACTAGCACTGACATATTTCCACTGTCTGTATTCAAACGTATGTCATTAGTCACTTTGGTCAGAGCCGTTTCAGTGCTGTGGTTCTGTCTGAAGCCGGACTGGAAGACATCATAGCAGTTGTTTTTTATTAGGAATTCATTTAACTGATGGAAAACAGCTTTTTCAATGATCTTACTTAAAAATGGCAGGTTTGATATCGGTCTGTAGTTGTTCATTTGAGTTTTGTCTAGACTGTCCTTTTTTAGGAGAGGTTTGATTACAGCTGTTTTCAGTGGTTCTGGGAAAACACCAGATGTTAATGACAAGTTGACAATCTGGAGCAGGGCTGGTTCCAGGATCTTTGAAACTTTTTTGAAAAAGCTTGTGGGTAGAATATCCAGACAGCAGGAGGAGGAGTTCAGTTGACATAGAATGTCCTGCAGTTCTTTACTGTTTATGGGTTGAAACTGAGCCATTGGGTTTATACTGGTTTCTAGTGGATAGGGTTCATATCCTGAACTTGTAGTTGGTGAAACAATTGTTTGTCTAATGTTTTTGATTTTGTCCCTGAAGAATTTGGCAAAGTCATTACAGGCTTTGGTGGAGTAAAGTTCTGGTGCCACT
This sequence comes from Oryzias melastigma, assembly GCF_002922805.2. Taxonomy (NCBI): domain Eukaryota; kingdom Metazoa; phylum Chordata; class Actinopteri; order Beloniformes; family Adrianichthyidae; genus Oryzias; species Oryzias melastigma. The sequence continues at coordinate 247,289 of NC_050528.1, forward strand.
GACACAGGGGGTTTTGTCAACCTGTCGACTATATTAAATAAGGCCCGAGCATTATGGGAGTTTTTGGTAATAATTTCAGAAAAATAGGACTTTCTTGCATTGCTCAGTTGTAAATTATATAAGTGAAGTTTCTCTTTATAGATGTCATAATCTACCTGTAGTTTAGATTTCCGCCACCTGCGTTCAGATTTCCGACATTCTCGTTTTCCGTTCTTTACCACAATGGAGTTTCTCCATGGAGATTTTTTCCTACCAGAGATCACCTTCACCTTACTAGGAGCAATACTATCCATGATATTTGACATGTTGGAATTAAAGCTATTAACAAGTTCATTGACTGAATCCCCTGAGAGGGGAGGAGTCAGAGAGAAAATCTGGTTGAACATCTCACTAGTATTTTCAGTTATATACCGTTTTGTGATCTCCTCCCTCAAAACATTTGTGTGTACTGGAATTGTGCTCTCACAGAAAACACAGCAGTGATCAGACAGACCTAAATCACATACAGTAACCTTAGAGATGTTCAGACCTTTGGAAATCAATAAATCAAGAATATTCCCTCTGTTGTGTGTGGGCTCTGTTACATGTTGAGTCAACCCGAAATTGTCCAGAGTGTTTATCAGGTCCTTAGTCCCTTTGTTCTCAAGATTTCCATAATGGATGTTAAAATCTCCAGCCATGATTATACAGTCAAAATCAAGACAAATTATAGACAGCAGTTCACTAAACTCAAGGTTAAATTCTGGATTATATCTAGGTGGTCGATAGATATTGATAAATATTGTTTTGAGTGAGGCCTTCAGCTGTAGGGCTACATATTCAAAACATGGAAAGTTTCCAAAAGATAACTTTTTACACTGAAACATTTCATTGAACAAAACTGCAACCCCCCCGCCCTTTCTGCTTGTTCTTTCCTCACTGATAACACCATAATTGGGAGGAGCTGACTCTGTGAGAACTGCTCCCCTACTATTCTCATCTAACCAGGTTTCAACTAAAAACATAAAATCAACTTTGTTCTCAGTGATAAAATCATTAATTAAAAATGTTTTTCCTGCTAAAGACCTGACATTTAAAAGTGCTAACTTGAGAGGTCTAGGAGTAATAATATTTTCATTTACCTTCTGTTTCTGGAAATGCGCAGAGGAAATGTTTACCTCTTTTAAAGTCCTTTGTTTGCGTTTTGGCCAGATTACATTCCTCCTGTTAGTGACAAGTACAGAAACGGTGTGTGTTTCTAGAGAACAGGGTCCCAGGTTTTTCTGGAGAACATCATGACTGTTGGTATTTCCACAGCCTGGACCCTCAACACATCAAACATCTGACTGCAGGGACAGGATATGATGTTGTACAGGAGAGGGTGGGGCTTTACGTCGACCCTTCGAACGTTCTGGTGACAGAGTTATGGGGGACAAAAATGGATTGGCCAGAGGGGTAGATCGAAGCCCAATCCCGACTCGCTCCATCATCTGCTCGGTGAATTTCAGGTGGGGTGAAGAGGGGGAGGGGAAACCGTCAGGAGTTTGTTGGCTTGGTGGTGTTTGGGAGGGTCCATCGTCCTCGTTGTTTTTCCTCTTCTGGTGCTCGGAGGCAGGTTTCCCGTTTCTGATGTTTTCCTCCAGTGGGGGCTGCTCCATTCCTCGTGTGGATCCACACGGGTCAGTGTCTTAGCCAAGGACACTTTGACACATGGGGGGGCAAGGCGGGAATCGAACCTGCAATCCTTTGATCAGGAGTCGACCACCGTACCACTGGACCACAGCCGCCCACTTAAACACAAAATGTATTGTGTATGAGTTACAGATCAAGAATTACTCAAGCACAAATCACAGTGATTTTCTCTCCACACTTCATGGGTCCGCCTGAAGCTGCAGAGTGTCAGTGTCGTGTTCTGATTCAGAAATCTGGTGGGTTTTCGCTGTTCGTGGTTTTATTTCTGTTAAATGATGAAGTTCTGCAGCACAAAACCCAACAGAACCGTCATAGCAGAGGAACCTCTTCCATCTGCTATCCTGGATGTCAGATTATTCTGGCTCAACTGCAGGTTCAGGTCTACAGGTTCAGGTCTACAGGTTCAGGACTGCAGCTTCAGGACTGCAGGTTCAGGACTTTAGGTTCAGGTCTACAGGTTCAGGACTGCAGCTTCAGGACTGCGGGTTCAGGACTTTAGGCTCAGGTCTGCAGGTTCAGGACTTTAGGCTCAGGACTGCAGGCTCAGGATTACAGGTTCAGGTCTGCAGGTTCAGGTCTGCAGTGAAGATGTCTTTTTTAGAGAAACTGTTTATGGATCAAACTGAATTAACTTAATGAAACTGTGATTGTTTATTTCTAAGTATTTGTTATTGTTTATACTAGGACAGAATCGTAGATGCAGATTAAAAACATCTTTCTCCTCAAATCTTAAAACTGTTCATTCTGTGCTGACCTTGTCCTCAGGCGACCTCCGTGTCTACAGGAGAGGCTGGATGCTGTTCAGCTTTAAGGCCATGCAGGAGATGCTGCTGTAAGTGAGTACAAGACTGAACACGCGGGGGGGGGGCATGTACTGATCCTTGAAGGCGACACAGGAGCACCAGCTGGATGCTGAGGGGAGCAGAGACAGGTACATGAACTCATTAGTTCCATTCATGCCACATTACACCAGCTGAAGGACTCCGTCCTCCGTTCTTTCAAACTCACAGTTCGGTTCTCCTGTCAGGTTCTGTTTGCAGAACCATCAGCAGAACCTCTGCTCTCCCTCCAGACCAGGAAATGTTCCTCTAGCCGCCGCGCCGTTGTAATGACAGAGCGACTCCGTCAACACACTGGCAGCAAAGCCAGTCGGCATTAATGAGTCTTCACTGTGGAACACAGAGCAATTACGTTACCATGGCGGCTTCTCTGCTGCTGAAGAACATCCAATTATCGCTTGATCTCCGAGAGTCCAGGGGACCAACACTATTGTCACTTGTAATTTTGTTGTCACTATGATGTGAAGAAATGCGAGTTGGCAACAAAACGGATGAGTCGCAAGACGGTGGCACGCCAGGCCGTTTAGTTTCTGCACTTTAATTAGAGCTGACAGGCATGTGACCATCGCAGATCTCCATTTTCCTGTCATCACTTCCTGTCTGTCTGCAGACAAACAGTCCAGCAGTCTCAGAGCAAACGAGGAGCTCGTCCTCTGGCTGAAGAGCCTTAAAACATCATGATTCTGTTGATCTAACAAACGTCCTCGGGTTCAGTCCTTAGAGAAATCCGGTCTGAATTCTACTGATGAATTATTATTTATTAACATTAAGGAAAACTGTTGTTTTACATTGTTGTTGCTTGAAAGGTTTATTACATATAAACTCTTTGTTACTGAAATCAAATCAGTCATTTGGATCATTTGATCTCCAGTCTTCATCCTTTCAGAGGAAACCAGAACCTGCCGCATGTTCTCCATGAACTGCAGCTTTTCAGTCCCTCTACAACTCCATTTTCTTTTATTTTAAAGCGTTCCCAGCGGTTTTTAATCATCATTAAACTTTTTTTAGCCAACATTTTAAAAAATGTTGTTTTCTAGGACACAGTTTCTCCAGAGCAGCAGGAGCTCATTGGACATTCTCATCTGGGTTGTGGGCGGGACTATAGGCATGGGAGTTAGCCTCGGCTAATGTCCCATCAACCCCCTGTTTATACTTTGTCCCGCTAGCTTATAGCCCCTCACAACCCTAAGCTAGCATTTGTATGACCCCCCAAAAAACCCCAGCAGCAAAATCGTTCCAGTTCAGATCCAGACTCCAGCTCAGACCAGGAAAACAAAGACGTTCATGGATCTATCTGCAGGTGGATGATCAGAATGGGGCGGAGCAGGGAGACTGTGGCCCCGCCCATAGCTGTTTCTGCCTCACAAACCGGAGCTTTTTTCAAACCACCAATGTTATCTCCTCCCGATCTAACATGATTTGAAAAAAGACAAAACCAGATGCAGTTTCAATCTGAAACTTTTATTTACGTCCTCGATCATGAAACGAAGAAGGTTCAAATCTTATATTCATGTGAACGGGTTGAACTGTGAACCTTCTAGATTTGTCCAGAACTAAAGTATTTCTCTATCAGAGTTTCTTCTCATGAAACGTTTTATGTTTCAAAAACACATAAACAGATTTTATGTTTACAATTTACATGAATTAATTACAATAAAAGTCTGTGTTCTGTGAACACCTGAAGTCACTATTTGGTTTCAGACTTTTGTCGGGTAGATTTTTGCATCGATTGTGTTCGTCTCTCTTTGGTTTCCGCTCCTCCTGTCAGGAGTTCTCCTTCCCATCATGCTCCCACAGACCGGGGGGGTTCGGAGGACCTCCAACGTGAGGTGGGAGATACAATCTGCCCCGATCGGTGGAGAGGGGGGGTTGGCCTCCTCCCAGTGAAGCGTCTGCAGAGACGCATCCCGCAGGAAGCTGATTGGATAAAGAGGACCAGCTCCTCCTCCATGACGAGCTCCACCCAGCTTTCAGAGGAACTCCATCAGAGCCTCTGAGGGTCACATGACCTTCAGTTTTCGTGGAGCAGTTTGTTTTTGTTTACCTCTCTAATTCCCTCTTGTGTTGATTTGTTTGCAGGTTTAAGGTCAAGTTGGACTCGACTTTCCCTTTTCTGTCTTCATTTCTGTAGTCAACCCTCTTTAGCTGCATCAGTCTTATGAAAATGTTCTGATGAGCAGCCTGAGTTCTGCCTTCTAACTCGCCACTAGGGGGCACCGTCTCACCTGCGTCCTGCTCTGGCACTTCTCTGCAGCGTCAGGCTGGAGTCCTGAGAGCCTCTCTCCATGTGAAGGAGCTCTGCAGACCCTGAGGCAAGGCAGCGCGTCCAGCAGGCGGGGATTCGAACACTCGCCAGATCCACCCACACAGCAGAACCAAATGACTTCCTGGTCTCTTGCTGCTCCCATTCAGGCTGACAGGACAGCTCCTTTCTGCTGTAACAACAGCAGAATCTGTGCGTCAGGAGCTTCATCTGTCATAATATTCCACTCATCAGCATCACATGAGAATGATTCATTCATCAATCGTGAGAAATCTGTCTTTTTTCACTCTTAACCCCTCAGACTTTGATTCTTTGACGTCTCTGCTGTTCAGATCTAAAAGACGCCTGAACTCTTTGATAAACATCCAATAAATGACTGTTTGCTCTCTCTGGTCCTTAGCAGGGATGCACCTCCAGCATTTGCCTTTGAGGTGCAGGTCCCGGCTGATCCGTGCGTGACAGCAGGCAGGAAGCATGCTCTGCCTGTCTGAGGAGCTGCAGGAATCTGTAGAACTGCAGCTGAAAGACAGTGAAGGAGCAGTGACACTCAGGATCACAGAAGACCTTGGAGAAGCTCCTGCTTGTGCAGCAGCAACTCAGAAAACTCTTCATGGCTTTCATGAGTCATTTGCTGCTTCATGTTTGGCAGATTTCTATTTTGTTTGACTTTTCTTTGACCATCCATTCAGGAATGAAGAAAATCAGATAAACTTCTAAATACATCCGAGTCTTTTAGTCCGCCTGTCCCTGATTCTCCTCTTGGCTCGCCTTTGTCTGCTCATCTCATCCTTTGTCCTCTGCATCCGGATTCTCTAGAAACGGATCTACATCCCATAATTCCTGGGTTTGCCGTTTGGTCCTCACATGCAGATGTTTGATGTCCTACAGGTGCGTTTGGAGGCTCCTCCCTCTCACCGTCACTATAGAGTCACAAACACAAACGTCTCGTCACCGTTTCACCGTAAAACTGGAATCAGTTTCATTAACAGAAGCTTTGATTCCTGAACAAGAAAAGTCTTTTATTTAGTTTCTATTATTTACCCCGATCCTCCCTCCAGACTCATCATACATTCATCCAAGACCACATGGAGATGTGGTTTGATTCAATAGAAGGACGATTAAAGAAAACGTGTCATCAGGGATGACACGATGTCAGGGATTGTTTGGACTAGAAACAGTGGGACTGAAGAAAAGACAGGAAGCAGAGCTGGAGGTAGCAGAGATGAAGATGCTGAGGTTCTCTTTGGGAGTGACCAGGATGGATAGGATCAGGAATGAATACATCAGAGGGACAGCACATGTTAGAGGTTTTGGAGATAAAGTCAGAGAGGCCAGACTGAGATGGTTTGGACATGTTCAGAGGAGAGACAGTGAATATATTGGTAGAAGGATGCTGAGTCTAGAGCTGCAGGAAAGAGGTCTAGAGGAAGACCAAAGAGGAGGTTTATGGATGCAGTGAATGAAGACATGAAGGTGGCTGGTGTTAGAGTGGAGGATGCTGAAGACAGGCTTAGATGGAGGAAACTGATTCGCTGTGGCGACCCCTGAAGGGAAAAGCCCAAAGGAAAGAAGAAGAAGAGGGATCACTGCTGACCCTGTTAGAGTTCATCAGGAGGCCGGAAGCTGCTCCTCCACGACTCCAGCTGGAGAATCTTAAAACTGATAGAATTCAAGTGTTTAAAAACCAAAATGTCGACAAGCTAACCCTGCAGCGGCTCAACGCTGCATGGCGGAGAGGGACCTCCGTCTTCAGATGGATGTAGACAAAGTCACACATCAACCACAGCATAAACCCCACATCTGGAACAGAGCGGATCTATTACATCATCATCAAAGTTAAAAATAATACATTCATGCAGTTTTTCACCCACACTATTTCTATTTCATTTTAATAGATTTATTATGACTGGATGATTTTAGGACTTTTTCTTAAGTTTTGGTGTTTCTTGGGTTTTTTGTTGCTTCCATCTTTGTTTTGGTTCATCGTTTTGTGATCCTCCTCAACAGATTATTAAATTATTTATATTTAACAGGCAGCAGGGCCAGCTGAGCTCCCCGAGAAGTCCATCAGCTCGTCGTTTTTCTTTCTGTCATTTTTTTTGTAAGTATGCAAATAAATGTGAGTAAAAACCTGCGATGGACAGACCACCTGTCCAAGGTGAGCCCCCACCTTTCCAAGGTGAGCCCCCACCTGTCCAAGGTGAGCCCCCACCTGTCCAAGGTGAGCCCCCAGTCATCAGTGGGGGGGGAATGGTTGAAATGGTTAAAATAAATGAATAATAATGCTTAAGCGTTAGCATTAGTATTAGTTAGAGGTTGAAGAGCTACTTTTCTTTTTTTTTATTATTGAACAAAATGTAAATTAACAACACGAGAAACAATCAATGCAGTGTACAATGTACAATCAATGTACGATACAGAAACTATTACATATCCCCAGGAGTTAATGAAATGAATATTTGCAGAATATTTCCGATTTCAATCGTTTTGAGAGCCTTTTTGATGGTGGAATACAAATACTGGTTTTATGTAAACACATTTTTAATGAATTGTGGGAATCATTGTGTTTTATTATGAAATTTACATCAATGTATGTAGAATTTAGCCAGAAGAATTAATAAATCAATAATGAAAAAAAGCTTTTTTGAGATTCAGAAAAACAAAGTTAAACATTTTCCTGTTTCAGCCTGAATTCTTTGTAGAAACGAATAATAAAAATTCTACTGAACTCCTTCCAGAACGTCTGTGTGGACAAACAGATGAGTTTCTGAGTGATGTACACAGAAACTACATGTAGTATTAATTTCTGTTTTACATTTTCTCATGTAATGTTTTGCAGGGTGGATTTTATGAAGAAACTTCTTTTATTTATTCTTAAGTATTTATCAGAGATCATCCAAAATACTTTCCAGTTGATGTCTGGATCAACTTGATTCCAAAAAGTTTATATATATGGGGGAGAGATATGAGTCTTTTGAATAACCTTCATATTTTGATGTTCGTGGTACGTCCGTCAGAGAAGCAGATTCGTCCTGCAGGAGACTGATCAGGGATTATAATTTAATTAGGAATAAATGATCTTAAACGACATTATTGTTCCTGAGGGTAAAGCATTCAGCACCATTGAAAACTCTTGAAAACTAACAGGTAAATTATGTTGTGATTAGAATCCGTTATAGTTTAGCAGATGCTCTTCCTGACGGAACAGCTGATCCACCAATCGGATCCATCAGAACTCACATCAGAACTCTCTAACCATAAGTCTCTCTGTAGCCACTGGTGACGGTTTCATTGTGTTCTGTTTGACTGGAGTAGTTCTGCTGAATTCAAGTAACAATGGGAGCAGTGGGAGCGATGCATTGTGGGAATTTAGAATTTCTTTGCATTTATCGGGCCTGTTGGTCGTGTTGTGTTCTGGTTTATGAATGTGAGCATCAGCGGGTTCTTTGAGGTTCTGTTCTGCTCACAGACACGAGGACCAACCTAAAGTGTTTCTCCACATTAGAAATGCTGATGGATCCAGAACCTCACAGGAAGTGACTCAGACACTGACACCAGGATTCATCTGCTAACATGAGAGGAACCGGGTCAGAACATTACTTATAGAAGAGCTGCGACATGACGGGTCGCCCAGCACCAAACAGAACCGTGTGGGGTCAGAATAACCAATCTTGCTCTGATACCTTTTTTATTTTAACATGTTCTTGTGATCCTCTTTTCTATGATGTTTTTATAGTCCAAGTTAGAACCTGACCAATGAAATATCTTCATCCAAAGAAGGTGGAGCCTGCTAGACTCCACCTCCAACAATCAAAGCGTTTGTAGCTCGCTTTCAGCTGGTGGGGGTGTGGCCTTCCAGCCAACTCACTCCTGATTGGTCAGAGTGGTTGCCATAGAAATGATGACTCGGATCGACCGGTACCGATCGCTGTAACTGATGAGGTCTGGTTTCATCATGGCAGCGTCTGTTTTACAAAATAAGCGACTGAATCGACTTCCTCGGTTTGGAGCCGGAAGTAACGAGGAATCTGGGTTCAGGTTCTCTCTGGGAGTGACCAGGATGGATCAGGAATGAGTCCATCAGAGGGACAGCACATGGTAGAGGTTCTGGAGAGAAAGTCAGAGAGTCCAGACTGATGGATCAGTCCAGAGGAGAGACAGTGAAGATCTTGGTGGGAGGATGCTGAGTCTAGAGGTCTGGAGGAAGACAAAGAGGAGGTTTCTGGATGCAGTGATGAGTTGATGGACTCTATAGCAGTGTTTCCCAACCCTGGTTCTCGGGCACACTGTCCATGTTTTCCATGTGGCCCTGCTTATGCACACCTGATTCAGCTCATCATCAGGCTCAGCAGAAGCCTGAAAATGACGGTCATCACAGTGTTCCCTGAGGACCAGGGTGGGAAACACCGTTCTATAGACACGTCACTCCCAGCATTTTCTCAGTATGGCGCCCCTAGAGGCCTGGCTGTGAACACTCTGAGGCTCCTCTGCAGTTGGTCTCCATCAGGAGTTATGGACCGCTTCTGCAAAGCATGAAGGATTTTGTGAGATGAAAAGGATTCAGGCGGACAGTCTGCTTCTGAAAGTAAATGAAATAATCTTTAAAGTCCTGCTGGTTCTGCGGCGGCGCTCGGTAACGGCGAGCCGGAGCGGCAGAGCGGTCTGCTGCTTTCTCCTTCCATTAGCTCTCCGTTTGCAGCGACTCTTGCATAATCAGTGCGGGGAGTTAGGCATCAAGTTTGCCGTGTAGCACAATGGGAGGCTGGAATCAATACTTTACCACAGTGTGTGCTTGAGAGAAAACACAGACTTTGCATATATCCAGCTGAGTGGGGGAGTAATTTCCTCTCTGCTGCAATGCACTGATCCCTGGAATCTATGGATTCCTATTTATGCAGAAGGCACAAAACATTTTACACTCCATAGCGTCTTTATTGAGAGCGCCACCAAAGAAGTTTATTTTGCCTCAGCGATCCGGTCCGGATGGCTTCTGCGGCGGCTCGTTTCTCGCCGTTTCCGTGTGGGCCGCTGCGCTGACGACCTTAACTCCTGAGAGTTTCAGACGCCTGCATTAAGTGCTAACTGTTCTGCTCATGCAGCGGTGGAGTCTGCGGGTGGCTAAGCTTGTAATGCACTCTGGGCTTTCAGAGCTGTTTCACAGTAACAAGCTGCCTGCTGTGGTTAAAACGGCTCTTCCACTTAACCACAACACGGCATGTTTTCATCGGCACATTCTTCATTCTTCTGGCTCTTCCTGCCGATGATCAAACACCAAATGAGACCTGTGTTCTCCCGTCCCTCGGTGGATTCGCTTGAGAAGGTTTGCTTCAGGCGGCTCTGTGTGTGGCTGAAACTTGTGCTCTGGTGGATTCCTGTGCACTGGTGCATTCATGCACCCAGCAAGCCTCTGATTTACAAACTCTGACAGTTACTGTGGGAAGAGCAGCATTTTTAATGTGTGACACGCTAGTCCAGAGTTTCATGGCAATGATTTTTTGTGTCACAGAGACTGAAAAGAATGCGTTTGTCTTTGTTCCGTTACATCGTCCCTCTTTCACTCTGCTGACTCTTCAGGATGGGACGTTCCCTTAAGCTCACATTGCTGAGAACATTTGGGCCGGTTTTGGTTCTGGTCTCCTTTAGAAACAAACCTGCGACTTTGTCTCCATCCTTTCTGTAATCTGGAAAAGAGCCATGTTTCTGTTTACTCGTTTATGAACACGTTTCAGCTAATATAACAGCAGCAGCTGAAACAGACAGTCAGAAACTCCTTTTTCTGCAGGAAGGAAGTCCGTCTTCACTCCATGTCTACATGAGGAGGAACTTCTTATGTCACAAAGATGACTGATTTATATCAAAGCACAAATATTATGGACATTATCAAACCGTCTTCATTTTGTTTTATTTGTGAGAGGGAAATAGCCCTCAAAAGGGGGCGTGGCCATGGTGCTGATTTGTGACTCAGTTTTAGAAGATCTTTCCGGCATCAGTTTAAGGTAGATAATTGCAGCTTTTTGCTTTAATTAGGTTTTATTGCAGGAATTGTTGAAGAATTATAATTTGAGGCAGTGACGTCATCAGTCAGATTTACAAACATCTGAATCCTGCAGATCAGCTGATTCACCATTTGATTGACAGTTAAAATGTTGTTTAAAATTTCTTTTCAACATTTTTCTTCTGTTCATAAACTGTAGCATAGAAAACAATCACCAAGATTGTTGTTATTGACTCTCTTTCACAAATGAAGTCTGCGTCGCTCGTCCTGCAGAAACACATGAACGATCTGTAGAAGTCTCTCTGTCTCCGTGAGATCACTTCCAGTGACGAGTCTCACACATTTCTGTTCACATAATCTTAGAACGTGGTGCTCATCAATATTAAAGAATAATCGTTTGAGACGACCCATTCGGACGCAGCGCGGCGGTGTACGCTGGTTAGTTCCTGACGTCACAAACGTACCGCGAGAAAGGGGCGGGAGCAAGGCGCCTACCAAGACGAGCGCAGCCATAAAATAGTTACTGCGCTGACTGTGAGCCGCCTGGACGACTACAAACAGTGCATTGTGGGAAACGGTGTCCTGACAGTTATTGTAGTTAAACGTGATGCTGATCAGAAATGACAGATGAAACAGATGAAATCTGTGTATTTTAGAACTCTTTATGGAAAAAATGAAGAAGATTTGAATTCATGTGTGGTTATGTGTGTCACTGTTGTCTTTAAAGTTCATTTTGATTTGTCCATGTTTGTGCTGTGGTCGTCGCTCCGGCTGCAGCTCCACATTCAGATGTTTGTTTACCACCTGCTATGAAACAAGCTCTCCAACAGCTGCTGCAGTGTTATCTGAAGGGAATCCGCGGCGCTCTGTTTCTAGAATCTTCTTTAGCTTCTCCGAGTGCTGAGGAGACGGAGGGATGACAGCCAGTCAGTGTCGTCGGCTTCTGTCTGACATTTTCTGCCTCCCTGGGAAATTTCCATCCTCACAAGCAGCAAACCTGCTCCGTGGATGTTTTTATGTCCTGGCATGTCAGCAGAAACCTGAGGGGGGGTCCTGAAATCCTCCAGTCCGGATGGAACAGAGAGTGTTTAGCAGAGTTTAGAAGATTCAAAAACCTCTTTCTAATGCTCCACACACCCATGATGTTATTTCCAACTATTAGCTCTGAAGCACTTCACACACTGACCCCCCCTGACACGAGAAAACTGCCCTGGGGGGCTGTCATCATTAGGATGAGTCAGAGGGAAAATTCATTTTTGGATCTTTCCTAATTTCAGCAGCATTAGAAGAGCTTAGTGCGTCATGGTGAGAGAAAATTGGTGTAACTTTTTTCTTCCCCTCCCTCACTGACATTCCGATTTTACAGGGGGGAGGATTACTCTCCTTAAGCATGAGTGTCCTTGTCAAATTTAGCCGAGTTTGCAGTATTCTGGCCCAAATCCCTGCCTTCTCTGCCTCCTGCGATTTCCTCCCAAGTGTTTGTGAGGTCTTAGTGAGAGAAAATATGTTGAATACATGAATAATGTTTTCCTCACATTAGGATTTGGGTTTGATGAGCAGCTCTGTGACCATGCTGCGCTTTGAGACCGACCAGACGTCATCCTCTTTCACATGAGCCCTGGTGCTTCAGCTGGTACTGGCTGGTACTGGCTGGTACTGGCTGGTACTGGCTGGTAC
>NC_050528.1:259777-269323 GCF_002922805.2 Oryzias melastigma
ATGTTGAATACATGAATAATGTTTTCCTCACATTAGGATTTGGGTTTGATGAGCAGCTCTGTGACCGTGCTGCGCTTTGAGACCGACCAGACGTCATCCTCTTTCACATGAGCCCTGGTGCTTCAGCTGGTACTGGCTGGTACTCACTGGTACTGGCTGGTACTCACTGGTACTGGCTGGTACTGGCTGGTACTGGCTGGTACTGGCTGGTACTGGCTGGTACTGGCTGGTACTGGCTGGTACTCACTGGTACTGGCTGGTACTCACTGGTACTGGCTGGCACTGGCTGGCACTGGCTGGTACTGGCTGGTACTCACTGGTACTGGCTGGCACTGGCTGGTACTGGCTGGCACTGGCTGGCACTGGCTGGTACTGGCTGGCACTGGCTGGTACTCACTGGTACTGGCTGGTACTCACTGGTACTGGCTGGTACCGGGCGGGATGACTATACGTATGCTGCGGGCGATAGAGAAGTGTCTGCCATTTCTCTTCTATCGTTTCTAACCTAATTTGATCAGTTATTACACCAAATATGTTATTAAATAGCCCGAGATAATTGGACAGGTGTTGCCTCGTCAGTATGTGCACAAAGTTATTATACAATGAAAATAAAGACAAATGAAAAAGAGATTTTCTCAAAGAAACTCTGTCTTGTGGTTTTGTGACGTAAACCTGCTCAACGTTCTTTGACTCGCACTCACGCAGGTTTGACGATATGTTTGACGATATGTTTGACGATATGTTTGACGATATGTTTGACGTCAACACGAGAGCAGAACGATGGACACAACAGCTTGAAGATGGTTCCTCTGAGCTGAAACAGACAGAACACTGAAGCCGGAGCCAACAAGAAGCTCTTTCAGCAAACATAGGGGTACGTCGTCTGTTCGGGCTGGGTCATGTGGGATTTTAAATATCGTGATATAAACCAAATAACTATATTTATCAAAAAGAAATGTAATCTAATTTAGATTTAAAGATGTGTTTCCTGTCATACTTCAAAACAACAAATGCACTGAAAATCATTCAACTAGTTTTTGAATAACAAAGAAATAGTATATATAATATATAAAACTAAACTGAGAATTAATGCAAAAGCTTCAATAGAGAACACATATAAAATAGAACACTAAACTGTTTTATAAGGTCCATTTAAAAACGTGTTAATTATACAAATAAATTCTGTTTTAGTCTTTACAGAACAAACATAAATCATGGAAGTATTCTAACATACCTCAGTTATTTTATTTTTATTTTTTTACTTTTTTCTAATTTTTTTAAAGAAAATTAAATTGCATAGAAGTATTTATAAATGGTATGAACACGTTTCTGTTGTCATGTAACTAAACTCAAATTCAAACACATGGAGAACAAATTAAAGATTTACCAGAGATTTCCTGATTCTGTCTCCATGTGATTATATTTTATATTAAATGATAAAAAAACAAAGATTCTACCTGTTGTTGTTACATATCATTAACATCAAAACTGCAGCGCTCTGAAGAGGGGGGCGTGTCTTAAAGGAGCCACTTGTGTGGATTTGATTGGTATTCTGCATCTAAAATGGAAGTTTTTTGCTGATCACTGTTAGTTCTGTGGAGGTATTGGCCTTGGGGGCGGAGCTGCCAGAGCAGACTCTTCCTGAAAGGGGCGGTCTCACTCTGTGACATCAGCATGTGAGGTTCACTGGTTTTTGTGGGTCTGGGAGGGGCTGCTGTTGAGAGTTCTGGTTTTAGAGGATTACTCAGAAATGCTTGAACTGATCCAAACACCACATTGGAGTTCTTTATAGTGAGGAATGAACAATATAATGACCTTAAAAGCTTCAAAAGTTGTTTTTTCATGGTATAGAGAGAGAGACAGAGAGAGAGAGAGAGAGACATTGGGAGGCTGTTCCAAAAAACAAACAAAAAAAAAAAATGCACGTGCAGCACAAGACGTCCCGACTCCGCCCACCACTCCCGTCTGCCAATCGTCTCTGTTTGTGTAGCGGTTAGCTACATTTCAAACGGATCCAGACAGAACTGGAGGATAAAGCAGAACAGAAACAGAAGATTTACTGAAAGTGTTGATTTGAAGACAGCGCCGCTGTTACACACTGATGCTAGCATGATGCTACGATATGCTAACACACGTCCCGTGTGCCGTCATGAAGCAGAGACGGATAAATACAACAATATTTATTCATAGAACATTTCTGAGAACTTAAAGATGTAATAACAGACATAAATCCACTTTGTTCTAACTTTATTGGTGGTCTCTTTGTAGTTGATCTGCATCTTTAATTTTTATTTTTTACTTAGGGCAAATATTCAAAACATTAAAAATGTTTTTAAGCTCTTTTTGTTCTGATTAATTTAAATATGAATCCTCTGGAGAAAGAAAAAAGAGCATTTTCTGTCAATCTGCTTCGTTTGCTAAATCTGTCCTTGTTTTTCTGCATGATTTGAGTTTAGAAGACAATAAAACATGTTTATACTATTTATTAACTGATTTTAAAAATATAGAAAATACTAAATGTCCTCATCAGGTTTGGACAATCACAGCTCTCCTCTTAGGGTGTAAAGGAATCTTTTTAGCTTTACTAAAGAGAAGAAAACAATCATTTGTGATAGAAAATAAAACTCTTCATAGAAAACCAGAGAAAAGACTGATTACAGATTTAAGAAGTTAAAGGAAAAAGTGTTTTTTGTCTGAGGTTTTTATGTTGTGACTTTCTCTCTGTTTGAATTCATATTTTTTAAATTAACACACATGTAAACGTCATCGTAAAATAATGTAATACTTTGTCCAGCAGAAAAATATATTTGTATTTTTATTGAGTCAGAAACTAGACTTT
Organism: Oryzias melastigma; assembly: GCF_002922805.2. Classification (NCBI taxonomy): domain Eukaryota; kingdom Metazoa; phylum Chordata; class Actinopteri; order Beloniformes; family Adrianichthyidae; genus Oryzias; species Oryzias melastigma. Next base: position 262,617 of record NC_050528.1, read on the forward strand.
GGTCCCTGAGGTTGTAACACCACAGACAGCAGCATCAATTATTTGCTACTGAAAGTGTTCTGCGAATGATTCTTTTATTTCTCCTCATAGGATGCTAAGCTAGTTAGCTCACAAAACATCTGCTGCATTGTTCTGCAAACATTTTTACGACGTGTATTTAGTTGCACTTTGTCTTTAAAACATTTTCCAAAAGACATTTTAAAATAAAATAGTTTTTGTTATAAAATATTCTGTCCTTTGTTAACCTTTGTTAAAAAAAACTAAAGAAAGGAGGAAAAAAGATCGATTTAAATCGAATTTGAAATGAAAGAAATCAAGATTTATTTTCTTGGTCATGTCGCCCAGCTCTACTACCCAGTATCTGAGACCAGATGTTCGTCTGGTTCTGGTCATCGTTCATCTCATATCCAGGAACTCTCACTTTGAAGCCCTAAACCTCGGTGGGTAGAGTCCTGGTCCTCAGCTTGGATCTGCTGGCTCCTTCTCTCCGTGTAGCAGAGGAGCAGAAGGTCCATGTTCGCACTCATGTCCTCTGAAGCATCAGAGCTCTTCACACCTGCAGAGGATGACGTGCTGCTGCAGCACACTGACCCACCACCGCTATGCTTTAGTCACCACTGATGTGGGCCGTCTGCAGCCGACAAATGGGAGAACCTTCATGGGAAACAGCTGAGGTTTCTCTGTTCCATCGATTCTGAAGTGTTTTGAACGATTGATTTTCAATGGCCCAGAAATTCAATGGAAAAACCCTCAATATATCTGTCAGGAGAACAGTTAATCAAATAGTCAGCCAATCAATCATGACCTGACGTCAGCATCTGCTCCGTTCTATTGGAGCACAAGACGGCAGCCGACCCGTCCGGTGGTTCCAGTAACTTCGCTGCAGTTACATGTGCAGAATGACTCCAGCAGATATCTGAAAAACTTCATCTGATTATAAAAAACATTCACATACGCCACACGTTTGATCAGAATGAATCATTTAGACATGCGCTGACATGCAGCCGTAGGAGAAACATGATGGAGGGGATCAGGAATGGATCAGGAATGGATCAGATCATGGAGATGTTCTGGAGATCAATGATGGAGATGTTTGGACACGAGAGGAGGAACGAGGATGATGATGAAAGGATGCTGAGACTGGAGGAAGAGGAGGACCACAGAGGAGGTCCATGAATGTAGAGAAGGAGGCCATGGGGAGGAGGATGTGAGGGGGGTGGTAGGACGAGGGCGACGCCCCTAAAGGGAGCAGCTGGAAGACAAAAAACAAGACAAAATGTTATTTTGTTTACAAAACCTGTCGCTAAAAATCAGAATAACTAGGACCCCCCATGTTACCTGAGTGCAGCAGTAACTGCTGCTCTGTGACCCCCCCCCCCCTTGGGACAGGTAATACGTGGAGAACAAACATCTCAGATGTGAGTAAACTACTACTAGTACTGAACTAGCGTTCCTTCCTCCAGAGTCCACCGACGCTGCAGCGTGTCGGGACAGCGTGTCATCCGTGATCCATGCAGGGAACCAATGATGGAGAATACATGTATGTGGAGCTGAGAAGTCGACGGTTGATTGACTAAAGCTGGAGTCTCCAGACGGGTTTTGTGTGGATAGACGCTCATTCGGGGACACAGCAGAAGCCGAGGTTTCAGGTAAACACTAACAACTGCAGCAAAATGCAGTAAAGCTGACAAAGAACAAGCTGTAAGTTTGGTGGGGGTGTGATTCATTGGGCCGTTGACCTTCCTTTAAGGGAGATGATGAACAACCTGGTTTCCAACCGCAGGCAGAGGCGCTGCTCGCTCTCTCAGCTGTCTGCAGCTTCACCTTCAGCTCACATTCAATCACTCCGCCAGCGTTTTCCTGATAAATACCCACCATATGGCTCCTTCCTCACCTCTCGCTGTATCCGCAAAAACAAACAGCTAAATGTCAATGGAACAGCACAGTGCCAACTCTTCCTCCCATAAGTACAATATCCTTTCCAATTTCCCACCCCTGACCCCCCCACCCACAACAAGCTGCTTTACAGCAGCCATTGGAAAGATGTTGCTCCCTGGATGTTGAAGGGCTTCAGCTGAATAATGAGTGCTGTTGAAATGTTTCCAGTCAGAGAAGGATATTCCTGCTTTTTGAATGTTCTGAAAAGATTATGACCGACTTGACGGTTTTCATTATGAACCGTCATGAAATGCCCTCAGTCCTGGCTTTGAGGAAAAGAGGTCAGCATTAGCCAACAGAGGCTGTCTCTGGAAGCCTGCGAACATGCTGGCGGCGTGTCTGGAAACAAGCGGTGGAGTCCTCAGGAGTTCTGAGGCGCCTGCAGGATGCTGCCCAGGCAGGAGCTGACTGGAGGGCTTCTGCAGAACTTCATGACATTGAAAGCCTCAGCAATCTCAGAACAAGCAGGAAGTTTAGAGTTGAATCGGCTGCTGGTGGGGGGGTCCTGTCTGGTCAGCTACACTTGTTTGTGTTGTTGCTGTGATGAGACCACCCTGTGAGCAATTAGGTTTCCTTGGAAACTCCCATTAATTATGAGGCTTTAATATAAATGATTACATTATTCCACAACGCTATGGAACGTTTTAATGTTGTAATTTAAATGCAAATTTTGGCTTAATGACCCTTTTGAATGGCAATGAATAGTCTCGATTTCAGTGTTGATGCTTTTCTGTGTGCAGGAAGGATTTCTGAAGCGTTGCACAATGGTCATTTCAGCGCTCAACAAAGTGGAGGAGCTCATGTCTCGTATTGTTCATGCATACACGCGCTCTGTGAGAATCGAATGGGAAATTCATTTCCTTCTTTGTGGAGCCCTCCCCTCCCTCACAGCTCTCAGAACGGGACCCCCCCTCACACGTCAGGGTGGGTGTCGTCAGCCCGCTGTAACCTTGGCCAACCTGTGAATGTCCGCGGGCTCGTTCTGGTCAGAGAGGCTGTAACGGGGATAATTAGGCGCTTTAATTTTTATGTAAATAGCCTGTGAAAGTTTAAAGAGGTGACGTCAAGACGGAACCATCAGTAATCTGATTACTCTCTGACTTATAGAAGCATGCGCAGTCATGCAGCAGATTTCATCTGGAAGCCGACCGGACAAACGCCGTCTTTAGCACAAACAGATGATGCTGCAGAACGTCACCGGTGGGTTTACTGACTCCATGTGGGAGAACCAAACTCGTCCTGAAATGCATCATAAAAACAGAGATAAACCAACAAACAGTCGGGCTCCAGTGAGCTAAAGTTAATGAGCGAGCTGCATTCTGACGTTCACACCCACACAGCCAGCTCCTGCCGCTGAGGCTGCTCCACAATCTCTGTGATTCAGGTCAACAAGGCCCCCCAGGCTCAGACTCCTCTCACACAAATGAACCTGTGAAGAAGAATGGCTCAGATGCACAGCAGAGAATCCTGCAGGTTACAGGGAAAAAGCTGTTCCTTCATGGAATATTCAGGACGGCATTTACCTGTTTGGTGCAGGATCACCTGAAGAACCGCAGCAGTCATAGACAGATTCCAGGTCCAGATTGTAAAAGTGGAAACAGAGTTCTCCGGTTCTGAAGAGCCAGAGGGACTCCTGATGCAAAACCTGCATATTTAGTCAAAGTCGGTCGTGTACCTGAGAAACAGAAGCAGTGAAGTGCATGATGTTTGACCGCAGGAGCAAACTGCTTTATACATAACCATAAGGTCTGCGTGAGGATGCAGACGGCTGCAGGGGAAGGAAAACACGAGCCAGCGTCGAAACAGTGACAACATCTGGAGGATCATCCCAGGACTCAAACGTCTCAGATCGGTGAAAGCAGTTCTGAATCTTTCTCTCAACAACCAATCGATGAAGGATTTACTTTACCAAATGTTTCCTTTCATGCTTCTAAACATGGAGATCATCTTCTCTGTAACTTCCAGACCAATCACTGATCAGCAGGAGATCCCTCAGGCTGATCCCCAGGAACAAACATCTGAAAACTTGAGACCACAAAGATTTCTTTCAACCATTTCATAGCTCAGTGGTCCTGTGGTAGAGTGTCCACCCTGAGACTGGAGGGTCTTGAGTCTAAAATGGGACCCCGTGCTTCCCTGTTTGACACTCAGCATTGATGAGTGCAACAAATGACGACATTTCAAACATTTTAATAAATAAATAGGTTATTATATTTATTTATTTAACATTTACTAAACAATGGGAGGATCAGCCCCTTGAGATGATACATCTCGTTATAGGAAACACAATGCAGACCTGATGCATGGTTGTGATTTTATTCAAATCTACACACAGACTCAGATTTACACAAACTGTTAGAGTCCCAGGGGTGTCAAACTCAAGTCCTCGAGGGCCGACGTCCTACTGGTTTTCCAGAAATCCTGCCTCAGCTGATTACCTGGATCAGGTGTGTTTGGCCAATAAGGAGCTTCAAAGGCAGGTTGGTTGGAAAACATGTAGGACACCGGCCCTTGAGGCCTGGAGTTCGACACCTGTGTGTTAGACTCTTCGGTCAGTTTATAAACCGATGGCTTGGTAGCCGACATCGTCGTAGACCGCTAGCGCCTGTTATGTATGGGCCGGTCCGCGCCCGGATCAGCGTGACGCGGTCTGATCCGACTGAGGACAGAGCAGCCCGGTCGACAGCAGCGCCGGTCCTGATCCAGCTCAGATGAGGAAAACCAAGACGTTCATGGATCTATTTGTCTACAAGTAGATGCACCAGAATGGGGCGGAGCTTGTGGCCCCGCCCAGCGTGTTTTCTGCGTCACAAATATGATCCTTTTCAAACAGCGTGTTTCATCTGCGCCTGATTCACAACCATCTGACTAAAGAAAAACTCTGTTTTTAAACTGAATTTTCTTTAGTAACGTCCTCGAATCAGAACACGAGTGTTCTGTCGTTTCTCAGACGTTCCCTCATATCAACCTAGAGCTGAGCGGGACATTTCTACCTTTATTAACTCTAACAAGCTGTTCTGGTGGTGGTGGGGTTCGGCTAAAACAGGAAAAAAATGAGTAAAAATGTAAACCGGTCTTTCTGGAAACATCATTTGCTCATTTTTTGAGAAGTGAATGTTTTGTTTGAGAGTGGAATGAAATCAGCTCTTCCTGCTGCAGAGTCATGAAGTCAGACTGGATCTTGGAGTGACGTTGAACTCATGTTAGAGTTTACAGCCCCATCAGACTTCTGCTCATGTAAATTATCTGGAAGATACAAATCTTTGACATCCTCTTCAGTTTGGCTTTAGGCCGAACCGCTCAACTGAAACTGCCACTTGTTCATTACAGGAGCAGATCAATCAGTTGATAAAGGAAATGTGGTAGGGGCTGTATTTCTGGATTTGAAAAGGCCTTTGACACCGTCAACCACAGTATCCTCGTTTCAAGGCTTTCCTCTTTCCACTCTTAAAGCGCTCTGTGTCTCGGTTTACATCTTATCTGCAGAACTGGGAACAATGTGTTATCACTCATTGAAAATCTAAATGTCATAAAATACAAACTGGAATTCCTCAAGGAGCTATTCTTGGTCCTTTTCTTTTCAGCCTGTTACCCTCTTTAAGTCCTTCATGATCACAGTTGTTCATGTATCTGGTAAAAACTGCAGCACAGTCACTCAAAAGTTAACCGATGGCCTAAAAGATATATCCATGTGGTTAGGTGAATCCAGTTTGACTCTCAGTACTAAAAAATCAAAAGTGCAGACATAAAAAATCCACTACTACTGTTTCTGCAAACGGTACCAGATCAACCATGTCAGAAGAAACATATTTTAGATTAACTCTGGATTTTAAATTTAAATGTTAAAAGTTTTATGAAAACATGTAAAATATCTGGTGAAAACATGGATTCCTTTAAGTCACCAGAAAAAGTCTGACTTCTGCGTGAGCTTGGATCTTTCTGAACTCAATGACCTGGTCCCACCTGTTTAACGGAGTCGCTGTCTGGTCACAAACACACCGAACCACAACAGAACCTCCAACGTTCCCTTTTGCAGAACCTCTTCTGCTTTAGTCTGCAGCAGCAGAACGAGGAGGAGCCGTTCTCCATGGAAAGCATCTTTCTGTCTCCTGGAATGAAGCGGGGGCCACAAACTCCTGTCTGACATGCTCCAACCCCCCCTTCTGTTTATAATGGGGACATAAGTGAATTATGAGAGGAAATGATGGGGGGGGGTGCTCTGGTGGACATAATCACTTTAAAGCCTACTGTTTTTGCAGTTTTGCCCTCCATCTTTGGGCTGTAATTTAGCATCAGTCAGTGTTTAATATTTGGAAATGAATTGATTCTGTCACTGACACAGCGGGTGTCAGCAGTTTTGTCTGAACCCCCCGAAAGGTGACGATCAGACAGTCGTTTTCCACCTTCTGTCAGACGGGAACAGAAACAAGAAGGAAGTGAAGGTAAACAGCTTTACGGCTGCACCTGAACTCTGCAGAACATGGAGTCCATACGGGGGAGTCCACTTACAGTCCACATACAGTCCACATACAGTCCACATACAGTCCACATACAGTCCACATACAGTCCACATACAGTCCACACGGGGGAGTCCACATACAGTCCACATACAGTCCACATACAGTCCACATACAGTCCACATGCAGTCCACATACAGTCCACATACAGTCCACATACAGTCCACATACAGTCCACATACAGTCCACATACAGTCCACATACAGTCCACATACAGTCCACGCAGACTCCTCCATGCAGAGCGATCTCATG
>NC_050528.1:269423-271571 GCF_002922805.2 Oryzias melastigma
TCCACATACAGTCCATGTGGGGGAGTCCACATACAGTCCACATACAGTCCACATACAGTCCACATACAGTCCACATACAGTCCACATACAGTCCACATACAGTCCACATGCAGTCCACATACAGTCCACATGCAGTCCACATACAGTCCACATACAGTCCACATACAGTCCACATGCAGTCCACATACAGTCCACATACAGTCCACATGCAGTCCACATGCAGTCCACATGCAGTCCACGCAGACTCCTCCATGCAGAGCGATCTCATGTCGAGGAGTCCATCTAGCAGAATGTGCGGTCAGATGTTTGCAGATCCTTCTGAGTGTTTTCCTTATTGTATTATTACACAGGTGGGACTGGAGTGACTGGGGTAATAGCTTCCTGTCAGAGCCGTTCCGTCAGTAGTAATGAGTTCCTGCCTCTCCCCTCTGCAGCTGAAGTCTGAACTGAAATGAGACTCTGAGGTTCTGACTGCTCTCCTTCATCTGATCATGGATGACGACGACATGGACTCAGATGGGAGAAGATCCATCTGGTTTGACTGGAAGTCCAAACATGCAGAAGAGTGAAAGGAATGATTTACTACTATTCTGAGGATCAGACGGACTTCCTACCATGTAGATGTGATGAAGAACACTGACGTTCTGAATCTTTAGAGTGATGTACGTCAGAAGGTAAAGGATCGGCCGCTCCATTTATCATCTCACTTCCCTCCATTTTCCAAAAAGCCTCATGTGAAACCCCCCTCCCCCCAAAAAGACCACTCAGATGCGAGTAAACTATGAAACTGTCATTTTCTGTATTAAAGATTCAGTAAGGATGTAATGTTGTGCAAGACGTGTTATTACTACAATTACTGCCATCAGTGCATTAGAATAAATCCCGTTTCAGGTGCAGATGTCGATGTGTCTCCATTCTGCTTGTATTTTGTTTTCTTCTTTATTCTGTTTTGACTTCATTAATTCATTAGAACAGACTCTCTGCAAAGAAAAAAGTGTTTTAAATGTAAATGAAGGCGGCTCTGCATCAAACCCAGTAAATATCTGGACAGAAATCTCAGTTTCTGTGTAGCTCTGGCCGCATTTTATTTGCCAAAATTTGGTTTAAACTACTCAAAGAGGATGTTCTGACTGCAAAACATTCATCTGATTTGTTTTAATGCAGTTAGCAAGTTTTGGTCTTCTTTCATTTAGCCTTGATGTTTTTTTTAAATCCTCCGTTCTGTCTGCTCCAATTCAGCCCCAGTTCTGAAGCCAGAGCACATTGAAATCGTATTATATTCTATTGTTTGACAAAGCACCGCGGTCGGCTCACAAATAGCATACTTGAGTTTGTTTCACTTCAAAGCACAATTAAATTAGAGTCCTGTTTTCTGCAGCTATTCCTAAAGAAAATGTATCTGCTGTCTGAATAAATGTCTCCGTGTTTGGACGAACGTTTCGGGTTCATTCATCACATTAATCAAGTCAGACGTTCAGACGTTTCCATCCGAATCAGCTGCTGGTTAACAGTTTAAGTGAATGAAGTAACCAGGACCAGGTTTCAGATAATCTTTGGCTGATGACTCTGGGAGGATGAGTCTTCAGTGACTGACTGCATGTTAATCACAGTGATCTATATGATCAATTATTCACTCCACTAGTTCGAGTTTTCTCATAATTCTGCTCTAAAAACAACAGATTCAGGAAAACAAACAACGGAAATGAAACGCTGTCAGGGAGGTGCGTTTCATCTTTTGTCTCAAAAACATTCTGTAAGAGATTCATCGATGTCTTTGACGAATACGAGAAATCGTCAACTCCAATTTGGTATCGCAGTCCATCATTGCTTTTGTCATGTTGAATGAGTATAATAACTAGAGCTGACAAAAACGATTGTTTTAATAGTCGACTAATCTGGTCATGGACAAAGTGATGTGAACACACATCTTAACCATCATTAGCTTTAAACCAACTAAAATTAGATGCATCACCTGCAATAATGCTAGTGCGAAGGCTAAAAGCCGAATCTGGCCGCTGAAGATACTAGTGCTGATAGATGAAGACACAACAGTCCAAAAAGCTGCAGATGCCAAAACTTTCAACTGAACTACACACTGATTCCATATATAAAGTATATAAAGTAAGCCTGTAATGACTTTGCCAAATT
>NC_050528.1:273255-294461 GCF_002922805.2 Oryzias melastigma
CTACTGTTAAATTATTCGTAGATCTTTTCATAGTAGATTTGTTGTCGATTATTCGTGGCAGCTCTAGTAATAACCCACAAAGTCCTTTGGATCATGAAGCATAACAGGAAGTCTTGGAGGCGGTAAAGCCCCTCCTCAACCATAGAAGAAGAAGACAAATACAAATCTATGTTTTACAGCAGCAAGACAGCCATGGACACCTGAAACTGAAGCATCCTGCAGTGTTAGCGTCGTCTTCAAGGTCATTTTTAATCACATTTCATTATTAGAGAATGGGTGGAATGTTTTCTCCAGGGCTGTAATGTGTATGTAGTACTTGGTTACTCGCAATCAGCTCCCAAAAATGTCCGCATGAATATTCGTGAGGTTAAGGATTCGCGGTCTTTATAAATATAGAAGTAAATATAGTAGATCTCTATAAATAAATGTAGTAAAAAGGTAATTCTGGAAAAATGTTGTTTCTGCTCTGAAGTTCAGAATAATGTCGGATTTTAAATTTATAAACTAATATTCAGCTTTACAGGAAGCAAACAAATCTGCAAAATAAAGTGTCAGTGAAGCTTCCTTTTTTCAAAGTAAAACTAACAAGAACGTTTTTGTATTTGGAAGAAAATGAGATTTGAAAAAACAAAGAAGCTTTAGCTCCAGTGTTCATATTCTGTTGATTCCAATAACAGTTTAACTGTAAAGTGGAGAACTGCAGCCTCACACTGATACTCATGTGATCTTTAGGTTTTGTTTACTGAACATAACCAGAAAGCTCAGTAAACAAAACTGATTTTAATCTTTAATTATATTTCAGAATTTGTATTTCCATTTTTAAATTGACTGTTTCTTCTTGCTAATTTTTCTTAATGTAATTGTTTTGTTTTGGAAGCGTCTTTGAGTATCTTTTAAAAGCATTTAAATAAAATGTATTATTATTATTTATTTATTAAGAAATGTGTTCAAAGTGACATACACCACGTGTTTCTGTCCAAATCTTTGTGTTTTCATCAGTTTTTGTTGATTCTGATCTCCTGTTCTAAATAAAAGTATAAATGATGGTGATTTCATTCAAATGTAATACATCCAACAGAAAGACCTCGAGGGTTTTGTACTAGCACATAGCTTACCTGCATGGGAGCTTTGTTATCTGTTATGAGGGGAAATTGAAAGTGATGAACGATTCATGTAAAATTCCTATTTCTGAGAACGCTCCACATGAATCAGCACGACTGACATGAACGTCCACGGACGGAGTACCAGCACTATTACCTTATGGAGAAAGAATGCACATGACACAACGTAAACAGTAGAGATACAGTTTGTTTGAGGCTGAAATCTTTGTATTCCACAGATTATCAGTTATTTTTCTAAGATAAAACATTCAGATTTTTTTCAAGTGCTCAGGTCTTGGCACTTAATGCAGAATGATTGAAGTCGAACTCCTGTAAACATTATAAAGGGATGTAAAGTGTCACTCCTCAACACTTGTAAACATCAACATGATGAACTCCAACGATGTGAGCAGTTCTCGTAAGCTGGATGTCAAACAGTCTAAACCAAACCAATTTCAAATGTTTAGAACTGCAACACAAAGAAGTGCAGTTCTCCTCAGCTGTCAGTCATTTATTCATGTACATTTTTTTATCAAGAAAGATTCTTCTCGGTTGATTTTTGCATTTAGCTAACGCTTTTATTTTTTCGGGCTCCAGCTTCCGTCGGAAAGTTTTTTCTGGCAGGGAAAGGGAAAGGGGGCGGGGACTGTCTGCAGCAGGCGGGCTCTGCCACAAATACAAGAACACGCAGACCCGCTTAACACGCTTAACACGGTTAACACGGTTAACACGCCTCACCGGATACTTAAATGTGTTTTGTAAAACTGTGGTTGAACGGTTGGGTTTGATATTGAACATTGCTCCTGTAAACAACCATCTCTGACTAATCAAACGATCAGAGAGAGATTCATCGACTGATCGACCTCTGAAACAATCTTTAGTGGCGGCCCTGCTCGGGAACAGAACGAGCCAGCGAGCTACAGAAACACTGTAGATCACTTCGAATGACCTCTCACCTCTGAGCTGCTGTGTCCCGGCGCCGCAGGTCAGCTGATCAGGTGAGCAGGAACCTCAGAGGAACAAATCTTTTCAGTCTGAAGCTGAGGAAGGCGTGACCACACGAGGCGCCATTTGATTTTGATTTAAGGCTAAAGCTGATACAGAAACGTCTTTATGACAAAACTGGTTTAAATTATGAAGGACAGGAAATACTGCAGACACTAAACACATCATCATCCATGCAGATATTTAATAGAAACATCTTTAAATACCAAAACATTTCGACCCCATCCTATGAATAAATGAGTCTTTGAATCTGCAGCTGCAGAGAAACATGAATTAGAGAAAATGTCCGTTTTTCTCTCAATGAACATGTTTCCATGTGTGACAAAAGTTACACGGTAACGTCCTGCAGTCATGTGACATGAATCCATTTAATCCTCATGATCTGACCATGTGGACCTCCCACTGTGTGGGCGTGTCCCACGCAGCAAACATGCAGCCGGTCTCCTCACATAAGAATATCAATCATTCCTCCAGCAGCATCGCAGACGTGTGACGCTGCAGCTGTCCGACTCTGCTCGTCTCCTCAGGACTTATGTAACCACGAATTACATAAATGGGTATTTATAGCTGTTAACTATGCAGATGAGCAGAGCCTGCAGCTGCACGGCAGCAGACGCTCCACCACACATGCAGGCTGCATTGCTGGGATGAGGAAACCTCCCATGATTCTCAGCTGTGTGCATGAGGTCACATGATCGATTAAGCTGAGTGGCGTCAGGTGAAAGTCAGAAAGAACGTGAAGCAGGAGGTTGTGCAGAACTTCGGGATCAGGAGGCATGAAGCCCGGCTGACAGAGTGAGGGGGTCAGACCAAAGCCTGATTAATGACAGATGTCAGAGGAGGCTCACCGCGATGCTGCAGCACAGACTGAAGTGAGCTGTTATTCAGCAGCAGGTTATGGAGGGGAATGCCTTCAGGCCGTCTGGCTGCTCCAGACGTCTTTGTCTGACCTGTCAGCCGTGCACCTTTAGCTTTACTCAAAGCAGATCCTCCACGTTTCATCAGCAGACTCCATGGACGCAGATTATCTCTCAGTCATCAGTTTAAGGACACATTCACGTCTTCAGTAAAAGCTTTAACATTTGACTGCAAACTGCTTCCACATAACTGGACCTCTCAGGTGGAAGAAGATAAAAGGCATTTATTTATTTATGTCTGCACAGCAGCACCTGAGGGCAGCAGAGAAACGGGAGATTCATGACGGACCGCAGCGTCTTTGTCCGTTTGGCTGTTGTTCATCCGTCTGTATTTATCCAGGTGTGTTTAACAGGGATGGTTAATGCCCCTCCCGAGGTGAACCAGAGGTCTGCTGTCTATATTTCTCCCTGGTTTTATGACGGTGCGGCCGACGGAGTGATTAAGGCCTTAAATCCAAGTGACTTTTCTGGAGCGTTTCCACACAGAGCTGCTTCCTTCATGCTGCTTGTTAAATGCTGTCAAACGTCAAATGAGAGAAATCAAAACTTTGTTACAAAAGTGATGAAATGTAAGAAATTTGAATCTTAACCTGCTTCCTTATAAAGTAAAAACAACATTCGTGTCTTCTGGAGATGATGAACGGCCATAATCTTCTCAGAGTTTCCCTAAAAAGGACAAACCTTCTCACCTGTGGAAAGCAGCGTCCACAGTATTCTCCTGTCAGCCCTGTGCAGAGGCTGCGGTTAATTGGCTCTCATGCTGGTTCCCAATAATCCTGTTTTATGCCCAACGTGTAGCCGGTTCTGGTTCTGGATGGGCAGCAGCACGGGCGGCTGATGGCTTCTCTCTAATTAGACTAACATGCAAACGGAGGTTTGGAATTCAAGGCTGCAGCCGGGAACGCCACGTGTCAGAAATATGAAGGTGCAGCGGCCTGCATTACTGCAGTGATTGGTTGTGTAATCCCAGAGGGCTGCATTCACATTGACATAAATGGGAGTGTATGCGGGGCTCTGCGGGGGCAGAGGAGGAGGGAGACTGACGGCAGGAGCCGCTCCGGTCCTCCGGGAGCCGTTTCCTGGTAAATAGCTGATGTGTTGGAGGCAGAGCTGCAGTCGCTCTGAACGCTCATTACTTTCCTCCAGGCTTGTTCCGTATGAATTATGCTCTTTGTGTCAGCAGCTCTTCCTGCCACACTTTGGAGAGGAGCCAAAGTTTAAAGGTTAAGAGTTTAATTGTTATTGCAGAGAAACTCTTTCTTTCTAGTAAGAAAACATTTCTTACTGTCACTGGAGGTTTTCTGGGATATGTGGCGTATTTCTGCCTTTCCAGGTGAAAAGAGGACCGTAGACGGTACATAACTTAAAGGCCCATCAGTTGTCACTCACCTAAATGTGTGAAATCTGTTCCCTGCATTTGACCCCTCCCCCTGGGGGAGTGGTGAGCTGCAGACACAGCCGCGCTCAGGCACCATATGGGGGTTTAACCCCCCAATCCGACTCCTTAATGCTGAGTGTGAAGCAGGGAGGAACTGGGTCTCATTCTTTGGTCTGACTCGGCCGGGAATCCAACTAATGACCTTCCAGTCTCAGGGCGGACACTCTACCACAGGGCCACTGAACTGGTTAGCATCAGAGATGCTGCTGGTGACACCAAAATAAAACGTTGACATACTGTGACTGAGCTCAATAAAACCAGCTGATTCTGGTGGCGTTGTGGTTTCAGCTGATTTGTTGACGGTTGGAGAGCTACTGCAGTCAAAAGGACGTCAAAGCTGGAGCTGAAACTCGTGTTCTGCTACGTTCACATCGCCCATGGTGCAGTCCCCCCCCCAATGACAAATAGACGCCTTTCCTGGGGGAGGATCTTCAGTGAACATCCCTGAGGTTCCTTCTTTTTCCTGAATCGGGTTTTTTAGGAGTTTTTCCGAATCAGGAAAGAGGGTCTAAGGACAGGGATAACAGGTTTAATTAGTCTGTTTAGTTTTTGCTATTGTTTATACTTTATGACCGACCATCAGTCTGTAATACCGGCGTGAAGCTCCATGAGGGAATTGTTCTGTGATATTGGGCTGTAGAAAAAAAACTGAATTGAATTGAACCAGTTGAACTTCGACCAATCAGGGACTCGGATTTGGTAGGAACGTATGTATGGCGTCCTTTTCAAGACACAGAACGTTAGAAAATTGATCATGACGGAGACTTTGATAAAAGATCGTTGAATGATGATCGTGGTTTGTGTCCGGCTGGAATTCTACGACTCCGAGTCCATCGTGTATCAGACTAGAGATGTGAGAGAAGAAGAAGACATTCAGCGGATTTTGGCCGAAGCTCCAACATGCAGCGGTATCTGGTAGAGACAGTCCAGGGTGAACAGTGAACACCGTGAGGTAAAAACACAATCAAGAAGGTTTGGAACAGGAGACAGAATATCTTTAATGGTCAATGTGAAAGGTTTATCAGAAAATAACATCTAATGTGTATTCTAGTAAAGTTTGTAAGACTTCATCTTTTTAGATGGAATGGACTGAAACTTTGGGTCGTAGCGCGACGTCCATTCATTACTGCTCCAAATCCAACACAGCAGCAGCGAGACAACAAGTCGAGCTGAAATATTGGCTTTTTTGACGGGTTGGAACAGAGAAAGATAAAGCTGTCACTATGAGTGATTAATTTGCTCTGGGATTTGGGAGCCTGGTACCTGTTGTTGATACTCGGGGAATAGTTATAAGGACAATGGGTGACACAGCTGAGATTACAGCCATCCTCCTCAGATTGAAAAAGGAGATAAAGAAGAGGGCTTCCTCTGGGAGAAGAGGACAGGCTTCCAGCCGGTCTGCAGGGCTCTGGCTGCTGCTCGGTCACCAACTCCAATACAAGAAGAACCTCGACGGGATGGGAAGACTTTTCATCACAAAAGGGGTTTTAGATCAAGAACCGTTTTAGAAATGTTGTAAGATATACAATAATGTAAAACATCAGTTTCTTTAAGTCCAACACAGAAAAGTCTTTATTGATTTATTCTAATAGTAAAAATGAATAGATCCCATTAATTGTCTTCCTCTCCACGTTAGATCTAAAGAAGTTGTGAATCCCTCTGTTGAGTTTTAGGACAGATATGAACTTTTTGGAGGCATTTTTGCTTAATGTGCGACCAGTCGTCGTTTCTCAGGAGGTCACAATAGTGACCAGCACTGGAAGACGTCACAGCCAATGTATGATAGTGAAAACATGATGATTCTCTGCACATGTATGAAGATAAGGTTATTTCAGATGTTTGTATTAAAGGAAAGCTTTTCTGGAGAGGATCAGTTTAGAAGGAGGAGAACCAGATCATCAATGAAAGGAAAGAAAAAAGGAAACGATTCAGAGAAGAAGTCTCTTTTCAGGCTGAGGAAAGACAGAGGTGGAAGAGAAGAGTTCAAGATAAAGAAGTGAAGCAGACGACAGGAGTCAGAGCAAACCCTGAAGGTGTTGGAGAGCGGACCAGAGACGGTCAGGAACAGGTCCTGGTGAACTCTTCTTATGTTTAGTGCAGATGAATGAAATATGTGTTTGACATGTGACTTTTGGTTTCTCCATCAATGTTGTTTTCATTAATTAGAAGCTCCGTCAGATCATTGTCAGCACTGTCAGGTGAATGTTTTTGGGTTTGGGGGTTAATAAGAGATTCTGGGTCATTCTCTGACTTTGGTGAACTGAAAATTTGACTTAAAAAATAGTGTTTTTTGACATTCTGTCGGATGAAGGACAATTAGAATCTTTGGTGAAATATGTTTTCCAAACTTAGACATGAATTTGTCACCTGGATGGTGTTAAATTCAACCCCTTAATGGGACGATCCGAGTCTTCTAGATCTGTGATGTTCTGCATTTGATTTACTCACCTGTTGTGAGAACATAACGAACCTGAAATAAAAAAGTGGTTTACTGACTTAAGAGCGTCCAACCTTCAACAGTGTGTGTATTTACAGGGCTGAATATTTGAGCTAAAAGTTGTCAGATGTCTACATTAACCAGGTTATGGAGATACATACGGCAGGAGGAAAACAAGACGTTCATATCTGTTACAAAAGTAAATATCATTTCTGCATGTAACAGAGTTCAAAGGTTGAATGTCGATCTGACAATAGAAACTATGACTAATGGCTAATGCGTATCTGTCTTTGAATATGAGCTGGAAAACACGCAGTGATGTCACTTCCTGGTTGCTGAAGAAGTTGGACTGAACCATTATTTGTGGGGGATTGATCGACTCTTCCGGGTTTGAACAAAACTGAGGGACATGATTGAATGGTGCAATCTGATAAAGATTCATCTGTTTTTGTCATTTTTCTTTTATTTAGGTGAAAGTGATCAATAAATGATCATGTTGGCAGAAAGATCTCGAGGTTATTGGCTATTTATCAGTTCTGCAGACTGTGAACAAGTGACCTTGGTTGGTGAGGACACGCTCGTCTGGCTGACCTCTACACCTCAGCGGCCCATCAAAGTGTTCACATGATACCAAACTACTTTAGTGAGCTATGATGCAGACACACACACATTTAAAATGCATTTTATGGCTTCATTTCTATGAAAAACTGTTGATTTCAGAGAATAATCCTTCAGATTAAAGATCATCAGATCTAGATCCTTCTGTGTTTATTTAGTTGAGATTATTTTTATAGTGAGACAATAAAAGATAAACTTTGGGAACTTTGCAGTTTTTAAAGTCTGTGTTTTCAAAAGTGTGACGTTAAGCCTAAGTATATATTATATTTTTGATCCTGTCAGAGAAACTAAATGCTGTTAGAACCTAATCAGAACCTCAGACTTTTGTGGGGCCACTCTTTATTATTATATTATTATAATAATTAAAATGATTATAAAAATAGAACTGAGTTCATGGTAGAAGGTTTATTTCCCTACTTCTGACCCATCTGGTATAATAATGAAGTCTGTCTGATGACCATGAATGAAGCATCACGGTAAACATGTTTTTAACATCCAGTTTAAAAAGCTTCAGAGTTCTTTATTGAGTCTGGACCCTGAAGAACGGCTGAACCAAACCCAAACAAACACGGTGGTGTTTGTGGAGGTAGAACGATGTGTTCCTCCGTCAGAACGCTGCAGTCTGGAGCTGCAAAAGCTCATTAAATGTGAGTGCCGAGGAGCGCCGTGTTCACACATGAGCACATATAGATGTCACCAAACAAATGGGAGAAGCGCTCCACTTTGCATGGAAATCCTCCTTCATATTTCAGAGGAGACCGGCTGCACACAGAGCTGCAGCCAATCAGCAACAAGGACGCTCTCCAGCTGCAGCGTTTAATGCATAGAAAATATTTACAGTCTGCTCTGAAACCAAACCTGTCATTTCCCGCCTGTGTGGGAGCCGGGCTTTGGTTAAAAATACACTCTGGAGCTTTCTCACAGTTCATGTCCACAGTCAGCCCCACAATTCACCATGAAAACATGCATGGAGCGGCTTTGAGAAGTCTCACGCTGCTCTGTCCTGTGATGGATGGTGAGGGTCTTGGTGCTGCTGAGGACCACGGACTCTGACTGTAGTGAGAAACGTGCACGTTTGATGGTAGAGGTCTGAATGGTGTCATGATGTTTCCTCCTCCTGAGCTTCTGTCCTCCTGGTTTCAGGAGCCTCCACCAGTGTGTGGATGTGTCTGTGAAGCCTTTGGGCCTCAAGGAAGGTAGACAAACGCTTTACAGGTACAACATTTCCCATCATGCATCACTGGTCCCTTAGCTGCTGATTAGGGCTGTGCCAGAATATCGATATTGCAATATTGAGTCCTGTGGTTGATTCTCAATGTATTGATCGTTTGTTTGGATTGAAGAGGCTGTAAAACGTTATTTGTTTGGAGAGACGTTCCTTCAGAGGTAGATGTGGTGAATGCTGCACCAATGTGTCTGCAGCTTCTTGAATTATTTAGTTTTTGTTCTGTTGTTTACAACAATTTTCCTCTAAGTATTAGCACTGCTGTTCATGTTTATACACAGAACGTTCAGAAAGATCTTCATCTCCATCGAAAGAGGACTGACGTCTGTAGGAGATCGAGGACTCAAATGGACATGGTGACTACAGAAACCTGATTATCATGTAAAAGATCCGTATTCTTTCTTTCAGTAACAAAATAAAAAAGCCGTTTTCCTGCTGTAGCAAAAGAAAAAAGTTTTTTTCTGTTCTGGACAGACGTGAACCTCTGCCTCCTGCTGGCTCCGTCTGTGTCTGACCGTCAGGATTCGGTTGTCGGACAAAAACATGACCATGAGGAGAACTGAGATGGAGTTGGTCTCCGAGAGAACCTCCTCCTTCCTGCGTGGAGTCAAATGAAGGAAAATGAGCAGAAAATGAGATGCAGAGTCGAGTCTTTCACGTCGGACATCTGAGAGCTGAACAGCTTCACTGATCTAATTAGGCTTGCAGCTAACCGCATTTTGGCCTCGTTATGGTTAATTGACCTCTAGGAGACCTGTTACTGGAACTCTGCAGGATGCCTGTGTACACTCACAAAACATTAGGGGGGGGCACCACTCCATCCAGCAACCATTGAAGCCCAGAGGAGGATTCCTGCAGCTGATGCAGGAGGGGGGAGGTGAGAGGTGGGGCAGTGTAATCTTCAGGTGATTGTTTGCTGTGATCGGCCCTGCTGGGGCAGATGTTGAAGATGGAGTCGCTGAAGGTCCCAAAGCAGAGCAGTCGGTTGGAAATCAGCCGGAACAGACCGGAAACTCATCCAGGTGAAATGTAGAATCCTCCAACGGCTCACAGCCACCACGCCGCCGCTGCAGGCCGACGCCGCCGCAGGCCGACGCCGCTGCAGGCCAACGCCGCCGCTGCTGCAGGCCAACGCCACTGCAGGCCAACGCCACTGCAGGCCGACGCTGCTGCAGGCCGACGCCGCTGCAGGAACAACCTGCTGCTGCCACCATCAGCAGCTCCTCCTCTGACACATTGAGGCGGAGCTTACACCGCTCTTCTTCCTCTGTTCTTTAGTCTTTTTAGTCCTGGCTTGTTAAGAAAAGTTCCTCCTCAAACTGTTAACATGAAGTTTTCTTTTCCACATTAAACCTCACAAATCTGTTCATGAAGTTCTTTCTCATCGTTCAACACAATAATGTCTGTTGTTATCCTGACAAAAACTTCACACAAACTCTGAACTCAGGAGAAAAACGTCGGAAGTTTTAAGGATTTATTTTCCTTTAGTATTTTACTGAAATGGAAGCTTAGAATTGAATGATTTTAACTTGATAAATGCTTTTTTAAACTTCCTGACTTTCTTTAAAACAAAGTTATAAAGCAAAAGTAATTCAACTAAAGCCCATAATTAACATATTTCCTTCAGACTTGACTCTGAGACTCAAACGCTGTAACTTCTGCTTTTGTTTATTTGAGAGTATAAAACACAAAATAACACACTAACACACACACACAGGGACATAAACTTGTGGTTTGCGGCTCCTGAATGATCTGCAGGAAGCTCCTCCCATTAACAGCGCCGAGGAACGTGTCACCAAAAACAGATGCTTTGCTGGTTATTAAAATGTCACGAGACACACTTTACAAAAGTGTTGAGCAGCAGCAGAGCAGCATGTTTGTGACAGTTAGTGCAGCATTTATGGGATGCAGACTCAGTGTTTCCCTGTAAAAACCATTAATAATTCATGTTTTCTGGATTTATTTGTTGCTGGTTTTGTAGCTGCTGTGTAATCCTGTCTCTGCTCTGCAGCGTTCCAACTGCCTCTGATCCTCACAGGATTCCTGCGGTTTGTTTCATGGGACTTGTGGGTCAGGACCTCTGATGTAGAAACAGCAGGACTGAGTGCAGACCTGGAACAACCAGGTCACGGCTGACGGAAGTCCTGAGAGAGGTCGAGGAAAGGTGAAGCCGATTCTGCTGCTGTCTCTGTAATGAATTCTGCCTCATTGAGCTCAGATTGAAGGCTTGAATCGTTTCCTGATGCTCTCTCCGGGGCACTTCGGCGTTCCTCCGTGGAAACACCAACGAGACAAACTCAATTCACTGCTTCATTTAACACTTACTGATTTTTAAAAACATTTCTTTGAAATCTACGCTGAAAATGACCGCAGACCACAATCTGCCAAGATTATTTCTCTATAGATCTTCAGGATTTGTCTGATCCAGTTGATAATTTCTCTATAGATCTTCAGGATTTGTCTGATCCAGTTGATTATTTCTCTATAGATCTTCAAGATTTGTCTGATCCAGTTGATTATTTCCCTATAGATCTTCAGGATTTGTCTGATCCAGTTGATTATTTCTCTATAGATCTTCAGGATTTGTCTGATCCAGTTGATTATTTCTCTATAGATCTTCAGGATTTGTCTGATCCAGTTTTTCTTTTGTTCAGATTCTTGTTTTCTGTCTGATTCCATCTGATTGAAGGTTTTTCTCTGGTTTTATGTTCCCTGTTTTTTGTTTTTAGGACGGTCTCTGTGTTTCTGTGACTTCCATCAGAACCCATCAGAACCCATCAGAACCCATCAGAACCCTTCAGAACCCATCAAAACCCATCAGAACCCATCAAAACCCATCAGAACCCATCAGAACCCATCAGAACCCATCAGAACCTCACACACACTCGTTCATGGCCGCTCTGGTCCTCATCTGTCGGTAACGTTTCAGCGTTTTTCCTGTAAAGCGAGAAGCGTTCCCTGATCTGCTCTGGAGTTCATTCCGGCTGTGATGATGGAGTTTCATCGTGTTCTGAGGGTTCCTGAATATTCATGGACTCCTCTCCGGGTTCTGCTGGTGTCTGTGGAGAACGGCCTGATGGCCGATAAGCAAACAGAGGTTAGCAGGCGTAAACGTTAATAAATGCTGCAGCACACAAAGGCAACACTTCATTTCACACCGTGCTGATCTTTAACAAAGACGGATCTCCCATCGTTCCACCTCTGGGGCTCCTGAACAACGTCACGTTGTTTCTTCAGAAACAAGTCATGGAGCGTCTTAGCTGGAAGAGGACAGGGATGTGCAGCGGAGAAGCTCCCCCTGATTACAGATATGTGATGCATTTGGAGGAAAACACAGGAAAACATTGTTTCTCCTGCCATCGACGTGACGCTGGCTTCACCGTCAGACTCATGGTTAGAACATCTGCAGATGAAAAAACAGCCCATAATGGATCTCCGTGACGGGAGTCCTGGCTTCACTGTGACGGCGTGACATCCTCTTTTAATCTGTGTTTCCACAGATCTGCTGTCTGACCTCCTGAAGCTCGTCAGGCGTTCAGAGTCGGTCTGAAGACTGTTCTGGAGCGGACGACGTGGTGGTGCCGTCTCTGCAGAGACGTCTGCTGGAGGGAAGGTCTCACATCAGCAGCGTTTCAGGAAGTGACCCCCCCATTCAGTTTGAAGCTAATTGGCGTTATCAGGCTCAGCGGCGTGTTAGTGCACGGAGCTCTCTATCTGAGTGCAGATCAGGCTGATATCTTCAAGCAGCTCTCATGTTCATCAGGCTGAGCAGCCTCTGACACTGGAGACAGAGCTTCTGGAAGAACAGATAAAGCCTTCACGCCGCTCGGAGGCTGAAGCCGATCAAACATTTGTCAACGACGTATTAGCAGCACAACGGTCCAGGTTTACCGTCCGGATCAGTTTGATCTTCAGCATTGAGTTATTCTGTTTTCTCTCTGTATCTCCTTTAAAGTGGAGGACTGTGGAGGGCTGCACGCGAGTGATTCTGAACGTGGAGCGTTTGATCTGTCAGGCGGGTTAAAGCGCCAGAGAGGAGCCGTTAGCGCGCCGCCAAACGTGAGGACGGCGCCGTGCGTTCATGAGCTCAATGTGAGGCTTCTTCAAACCATTCAGCTGCACAAGTGAACGCCTCACGAACGAGGACCGCTCAAGTGCATCTTCAGCGATTTGATTACTGATGAATTTGGTTTCGTTTGAAAGCTTTACGCTCCTGCAGCAGCAAACGCGTTTCTCTGGCAGGAACAGATTCTGCTTCCTCTGACTGAATGATTGGTAAAAGGATCTTTTCACGTCTGCGAGCTGATTTATGTCTTTTGGTTTCATTTTGTCATTACCTCTGCGTGTTCTTCCGCCGGCCTCCTGGTTACAGTGGCGAGCAGAACGTCATGCAGGGTCTCCATGGAGGCAGTTTGAGTGGGAAAATAGTTGTGAAGTGAATGGTCTAAAGTCATGACGGTATTAGTGAGCATTTAAAGGAAGGTTTAAATGGAACAAGATCCTCCAGGTGTCCATGAAAGAAGCTCCGCCCCCAGAGAGTTTAACTACGACCTTTGCTCTAATCTCATTCGCTCTGACACATTTCTAGCATCTCTAAAACAGGAAGTCAGCATTAGAACTGGAGCGTGTTTCTGTTAGCTGAGAAATGTTCCATAAAACGCCAAACCGGCTACTTTCCTCTGATGTATGGTCACATTGTAACGTTGTGAATCACACACACAAGTACAGGTGTTATTACAATAATAGGCACCTTCGGCATGGCGCCAGGTCGATGATATTTCTGGAAAACCATTATGGTTGTGTTCTCCCTTGGGGAAGGTCCCATGTTGCAGAAAATAGAAGCAGAGAAATGATGATGTCAGATGATGGAATCACTCTGAAGCGTGATCAACTTCTCTTTGTGTCAATGCCAGGAAACAGAGCCAGCTTTATTGAATTCCCAGCATTCAAAGCTCATAATTGTTTTAATTTTCCCTCTCTTTAGTGAAGTGAGCGTGTTATTTTCCGTGCACAGACTGGTCTGAATGTGCCTCAGCACTTCATCCAACATTGTTTGTGAGGAAGTAATCAAAAGCTACTTATCTTCATCCTCATTATAATAAACAGTCAGAACAGCCACATATGCTTCTTGTAGACAATGGTCACAGATGGTGATTACTTCAAGTGTGCTGAGGGCCACTTTGTTCCTTCCAATCAAATGCAGATTTTGGCCTCTGCAAAAGCGAGAAATGCAATCTGAGATCCTTCATCGCTGTAACTCCACCGTGATCGTCTTCCTCTCCTCAGGTGACGCATCGACGGCATGAAGGGAACCGTTTTTCCTGGAGTCATACATACCTGAAGAGAGCAGTAAACCTCATTCAGAGATGGAGTCTGTGACGTGCAGAGTGCATCATTTTCAGGGCATTGTTGTTGCATTCACTGCAGAAAACGTTGGTTCAGAGTTTCAAAGTTACGATGCGTTCACGGCCAACATCCATCGAAAAGAGAGGAGTCTTCAGCTGACTCCGCCTCCACCAGCCTCCTCGTCTTTGTCCCGTTGTCTGAAGTTCATTGAGTCCTGCTCTGCAGTCGTGTCGCTGTGAGACGCTCCTCCTGTTGATGAAGAGGATGAAGAATGAAGAACATAAACCCCTCCAGCTTGTTTTTAAAACCTTCATAACTGCTGGCGTCTGCTTAAAGTCGAGGACTGAGGGGCTGAAAACGTTGTTGGGATATCCTGTCAGGGGTTTCCATGGTGATTCAGCTTTTCAATCTGCTGGTTTTATACCGGATGTCCTTCCTGACCCAGATCAGCATCAGTGGGAGGGTCCTGCTCAAAGGGTAACCAAACAGGACAGATGGGGGCTGACTCCGCCCACAACCAAAATGTGAAAATCCAGTCAGAGGGGTGGGGCTTGAGGAATAGGACTGTTATCATCACTGGAGCTGCAGATCATGGCGTGGAACTGACATGGTTCGACCAATCACCAAATTCAACTGCAACACCTCGATTCAGCCTGTAGGGGGCAGCACACAGGCGGGTTTTGATTATATCTTACAGAATTAAACAAGTTTACTTTAATTTGTCCACAATGTGTCAATGATCAACAGATAGCACTTTAAAAGCTCCATTTATAGAAGTCAACAGACCAAAAAGAAGATTTAGGCCTCAGGTGTCGAACTCCAGCCCTCGAGGACCGCCGTCCTACATGTTTTCCCACCAGGCTGCCATAGAAGCTTCTTATTGGCTAAACACACCTGATCCAGGTAATCAGCAGCAGGACGTCGGCCCTCGAGGACTTGAGTTTGACCCCCCTGGTTTAGGGCATGGTTTTGCATTAGTTAAAAACTTGACCCGTTTCCCATTGACTCTCTGTGGTGTTCCAAAACTGTAATATACTTTCGACCTCCCGGTGGCGCTGTTATCCCTTCCTTTGCCTGTGGCTATGGGCGAAATAACGCTAAAGCTAAATGAGTCGGTCCTGGACTTTTTGTGTTGGAAGTTCCCAAGAACATTCACAGTCACTCCCGATGCTTTCTTTGAGTTTTTTTAGCTATCCAAGATGGAGCGACGACAGACGGATAAAGTGAAAGACCAGGTCCAGGTCTCACCAGGATCCCAGTTTACTGTTAGTTTACTGTTTTCTTTATTTTCTCCTTTTATTTCATGACATGCAAAGAAATATCACATTTGGTCCACGGGCCGCGATCGCGCTTAGATTTTGGGAACCCCTGATTTAGGGTTTGGTGACCCTTTAAGGACCCCCACTGGATGAAGGTCATTGAAGGTCGTACACCAACCAGCTGATAGCATCAAACATGATTCACCTTCAGGATTCACGTTTCTAAACCGGTTTAAGAGAGGAGTCATCAAACCCTCGGAGACTCCAAAGGGATTCATACAAAACATCTCTCCAGTTTTCAGCTTTTTCACATCGACAAGCTGAAACAGAGAATTCTGTAGGAAAGGCAGATGGTGCCGGAAGGTTCATGTCTTCCTGTTTGTAGGATAGGACAAAGGTTACAGGCACTCCCGATTCACCTCGGTACAATACAGGCAGGTTCTGCTCAGAACCGTGGTTCTGCTCAGACTCGTGGTTCTGCTCAGAACCGTGGTTCCGCTCAGACTCATGGTTCCACTCAGACTCGTGGTTCCGCTCAGACTCGTGGTTCTGCTCAGACTCGCGGTTCTGGAGAGGCGAATGCAGAAGAAATAATGGTACTGTGTGGGAGGAGCTCAAACATCCAATCCAGCTGTACCACCAGGTGACTTTGGGCGCTGAGACCTGAACACGACCGATGACCCGGAATACCTGACCTGAAACGAGGTGAACTCCTAACGAGGTTTCACACGTCACTGAGGATTCTTCACAAGCTGCATTTACTCTCCAGTATCCTCAAAGATCAAAGAAAGATCACCAGAACATCCAGTCCAGCTGACCTCCAGGAGCAGATTCGGTTTTATTCTCTCTAGTTTCAGCTCCGGAGTAAAGCCTCTTGATGGTTTTTACTGAGGTGTAACAGTGAAAACTACAGCAGGACGTCTGTGGAAGATCTTGAAAAGCTCCATGAGATCCACTCAGTGAAGCCAGCTAAACTGGATTAGTTTATTTTAGTCTGAAACTAAAATTAAATTAGAAATGAAGTGTTTCTGCCCCAGACTGATTACCAGAGTCTCAGAATCAACATCTGAAATGAACATCTCTGGTTTATAATCACAGATGATCCTGTAAGACGTGGAGGTTTCTGTCAGACTGATGAGGGTCTGACGGTCACTGACGTTAGCTCTGATGTGTGCTAACGCTTCTCTGCAGTTGTATAATTATTTAACAGCTCTCACAGATGTGACATCAATCTGAGAAGTCCTAATCCGTCCGGACTAATGCAGTCATTCCCACTGAGCGATGGCTGCAGCTAACCCAGAACCTGGATCTCTGAGGAAGTTCACTCCCCAAACCAAATCATTAACTCGGTGTGTATAATCTATTCTGGTAAACCCGGGTCATGTTCTGGAGCAGATTCTGTTACTCAGCTGCGTTTTGTTGGAAGCTGTCAGAAGGAGGGAACAGCTTTCCTCCGGTTTCAGCCTCAGTCCCAGAGAAACCCGGCTGGAGAAGGAGCCGGCAGGATGAATAATTGATGCTGGAAGATGGATAGATTCCCTCCAGTGGGGAGCTACGCCAACTGGGTGTAGTATTACTTGGAAATGAGTCTGGTGCCCATCTGCAAGCCCTCTGAAAGGGGTTTACCTTCAGCCGGATCTCCTGGGTCTTTGGGTTTGTTGGTTCCTGACGTTGATCGTTTTTAAAGGAGGAGGATCAATTTTAGGGATTTTATTTCAAATTGTTTCCAGTCGAAGTTCCTCTTAATTAATTTACTACGATAAACATGTTTTTTAGGTTAAAAAAGCAGCATTATATTAAGAAAAGCAGTAATGATGATTTTCAGTAAATTCTTTCATTTAGTTTCAGTTGATTGATAATTAGCGTTTGCCCCCCCCCCGTGGTTGAGTGATTAAGCAGGTAAATGTTTTGTCTTTGATTGAAGTCATTCCGACTCAGACGACCTTCAGCTGAAGTTTAAGGAAAGTTTGGAGTAATTATATCTGTTCAGCCCTGTGACATGTTTGATTGTAATCACTGTGTGTTCATAAACATCATTAACTCGTGCTGCTTCTGAGGACCTCATTACATCTGCAGAAAGCTCCTCAGAGTTTCCACGCTGAAGGTCTTCAAAAGCAGGACCAGATGGAAACGTCCAATAAATAATCATCAGAACTTCTGGTCAGAACCGGGTTTCAGCTAAAGCCCCTCACAGCAGCAGCAGAACAAACAGAGAATCAGAGAAACCAGAGTCAGATTCAGAACTCTGAGCGTTTTAGGTGGAGATGTGAACATCCATCCGACAGCAGAAGGACAAACCCTGGACTCATTCTGACTCGCTGCAATCATGATTTGAAATGAACTATCCCAGAGAAATACATCAGATGAGACAGAAACTGTTTGGTTTCCTCAGAACATGAGACTTTATCCACGATTTCACTTCTCAAAGCTCAACATCTTCACCAGAGCTGTAGCTCCAGCGTTCAGGTTGTTTTAATGCCTTAGCTCTTCAACCGTTCACATGATGAATGTGATTCCAGCAGATTCTGAAGCTGAGAAAAGCTTCTGCCTCACTCTACAGCAGTGAAGTGTTCACACTGTCAGCTGATTGTGTTTCTCTGCTGATGTGTAACTCTATGTTTGTTACACGGCTGTGGATCGTTCCTGAGGTTTGATCTGATTCATGAATCCAGATCCACGATTCACAGATCGATCCACGATTCACAGATCGATCCACGATTCACAGATCGATCCACGATTCACAGATCGATCCACGATTCACAGATCGGTCCACGAACCACAGATCGATCCACGATTCACAGATCGATCCACGATTCACTGATCGATCCACGGTTCACTGATCGATCCACGATTCACTGATCGATCCACGATTCACAGATCGATCCACGGTTCACAGATCGATCCACGATTCACAGATCGATCCACGATTCACAGATCGATCCACGATTCACAGATCGATCCATGAATCACAGATCGATCCACGATTCACAGATCGATCCACGATTCACAGATCGATCCACGATTCACTGATCGATCCACGGTTCACAGATCGATCCACGGTTCACAGATCGATCCACGATTCTGTGATGTTTGGACAGTTTCAATCACAATGAAATGTAATACATCATTTATACTTTTATTTAGAACAAGAGATCAGAACAAACAGAACGGATGAAAACAGAGATTTAAACAGACAGATGCTGTTTGTCACTTTATATGAGTTTTTTGGTCAACTTTCTGGTCTCAGTAAACCTGAACATCACTGTAGTTTAGGATCATTTAACAACAGAACCGGAAAATGTTCTCTGCAGTTTTGACTAGTGATGCATGATAATGACTGTTTACAACTGATACCGATAATCAACCAATACTTTTTTAGATACTTGAGAAAACACATTTGTAAGTACACAGTAAGAGTGCATGTCTTTTGTATTTGAAGACATTTGTAGAACCACTTTTACCTGTAGATACATGGAACAGGTACAAACACAGTTTGTCCGTCTGCCGTACGTCTGTGAATAACGTTCATCTCATGGTCAGAACAAATGCTAAGACTTTAACTTTAACATCAATGTAAGAACTGGGGCATTTTTCCAAAGATACTGTTTCGTTTTGAACTGATGTTTTGAAAAAACCCTTTTTAAAAACATATGATTTGGATTGTAACAGATTAGAATCAGACACACCTCCCCTCCAGAGTCTGTGTGTTTTAGCTCAGTGTTTGGACGGGTTACTGCTGTTCCCGCCCTTACAAGAAATAGGTTGAATAAATACAGCCACGCTTTGGACCTCTTTTCTAGCACCCGTCTGTGTGCGTTTATTGTCTGTGTTGTCTTAATTATCGGTCCATTTTATCTGCACATTCTTTTTCTTTTTGGAATTATCTGAGTGACGTCAAACTGTAAACTATCAGCTGATAGTTATCAGTAACCAGTATTAACACACAACCCTAGTTCTACATCTCAAGACGGGCCGAGGTTCTGTTTCCTCAGACGGGCTGAGGTTCTGTTTCCTCAGATGAGCAGAGGTTCTGTTTCCTCAGACGAGAAGAGGTTCTGTTTCCCTGGACGGGTTGAGGTTCTGTTTCCTCAGACGGGCCGAGGTTCTGTTTTCTTCAGATGAGCAGAGGTTCTGTGGTTGGGCTGAGGAGGACTCATCCGTGTACAGAACCGTTTCCTCGGACCTCCTGCTTCTCCCTCCCCGGGTCGAATGAAGCGGACCGTGACACTGAGAGAAAGTGTGAACATTTAAGTGACACCGGGCACTTACAGTGATATGCTGCATGGAAAATTTAGCACCTCCAACACAACATCTGCTGCAGCCGGTTCTGAGGAGACGGCTGAGCCGGGTCAGGCAGAGGTGAAGGAGGGGGATTGGTACCAAACAGCCATTTTACACTTTTATGCCCGCCTGAATAATGGATGAAAGACAACAGAGACGCTAAAGTTCTTAGCAGAACAGAAGAGGTCCAGAAGCAGCAGATGCTTTTCTGTAGAAAGTCTTCAGTCAGAAAAACCGCATGAAGACCATCGGGGGGGTCTGCTCTGTTATTCATGTCAGGAACGTTCATGCAGTCAGAGGAGAACGTCTGTAGCACTCAGAGATGGCCGACACCAGCGATGTCTCAATCAGGATTTTTTGGGCCAGATCCGATTCGGAGTCATTGGATTCCTGATCCAATACTGGATATCCATCCATCCGTCATCCATCCATCATCCCAGAGTTAATTTCGTTGACGAAAAATTTTCGTCATCGTCGTCGTCAACGACATTATTCATCCAACGAAAACGAAACAAAAACGAAACGAAAACGAAACAAAAACTCCCGCCCAGACACGAAAACTTTAACTAAATTGACAGACTTTTTCGTCAACGAATAAAAACGAAGCTAAAATGCTCTTCGATGACGACATCCAATCATAGTGACTGCTGGTGGAGGAGGGCGGGGGCAAATGCAGAGCGATCCAATCAGAACACAGAGCCCTGCAGCCCGCCCGGGAAGACGCTAATTCAATGAATCGTGTCTGTGATAGAGGTGAAAAATGTCTAATCGAGGTAGAAACAGAAAAGTGCATATATGGACACATTTTACATTTAACACGACCCTCAACAAGACGTTGTGTGGAGCGACCATCACAGGCAAAAACACCAGAAAACCTGATACGACGTTTGCAGACAAGCCAGCCTGAAATCCACTGAAAGGTAAACATACAAACTCGATTATTTCCAGCGTTCTGGGCTGAATCCTAATTCCTCCCCGACCCTTCCAACAGTTGTTCCATTTTAAAGAGTTGGATTATCTGACATAGTTGTTTTAAGGGGTTACTCTAGCCAAGCTAATTAGCGCCGGTACTGCGCGGTGGAGAAGTGCTTTTCTTCACGCGGGTGAAGCTCTGAAGCTCAGAGGTTTACATTTAAATGTAAGTCTGGCTTTATTGTTTTAGCATGACGTTTGTAAAGTTATAAATCGATGTTGTTGTGTATTTCCGAGCGCTAGCAGCCCCGCTGCTTCTTCAGATCCACAACGCCATCACGTCTTACATGACAACAGCGCCCTCTATTGGCCGGCGGTGGTATTACAGTTCACCACACATTCTATTCAAGAACATATAACATGCTCACAGGTGTCCTGGACAAAACTAAACCCTGTTTTAGTCAAAAGACTATGACTAAAACTCAATCAAAATTCTCTGTCAAAATTTACACTGCATCATCCATCCATCATCCATCCATCAATCATCCATCCATCAATCATCCATCATCCATCCATCCATCCATCATCCATCCATCATCCATCCATCATCCATCCATCCATCATCCATCCATCAATCATCCATCGTCCATCCATCCATCCATCATCCA
>NC_050528.1:294663-298120 GCF_002922805.2 Oryzias melastigma
ATCCATCAATCATCCATTCACCCATCCATCATCCATCATCCATCCATCCATCCATCATCCATCCATCTATCCATCATCCATCCATCCATCATCCATCCATCATCCATCCATCCATCATCCATCCATCATCCATCCATCCATCATCCATCCATGGTCGTGGTTTAGAGCTGCTCAAAGGTTTTAGTGGAAAACAAGAGTTAAACTGAACTACATTTTTTGCTTCAACAATCAGATATTGTCTCTGTAGTGTTTTATATCCACACAAATACCTCAAACGTAGTATCGCGATACTTCACTGAATCAATGTTTTCTTACATACCTACTGCGAGGTAATGAAGAGATTACGTAATCACAGTGAATCAGTTGATACAAAAGCTGCTTTTATAACACAGAAATGCAACTCTGTAGAACAGAGGTGTCCAAATTCAGGCTTTTAATTGGCCAAACACACCTGATCAGGTAATCAGCAGCAGATAAGGCAGGATTTCTGGAAAACCAACAGGAGGCCGGCCCTCGAGGCCTGACTTTGGACACTCCTGCTTTAGAATATAGAGTACTGCTTAACTTTGAAGATGTAAAAAAGTTTAGAGAACATTTTCAGAAGTTTGGGTTTTGTTTATTGAAGTTGACCAGAAAGTTGATCAAAAAAAAATTAAAAATGTCGTAGAGCATCTGCTTCTGTCTAAATCTTTGTTTTTTCATCAGCTTTGTTGACTCTCCTGTTTAAATAAAAGTATAAATAATGCGAATTTATTACATATCTAAAATGCACAAAGTTCTCAATGAAAATGACATTTTGGGTCATTTCTAAAATGATCTTCCAGGTCGTTACTGTAAATAAGAACTTGTTCTTAACTTACCTGCTTAAATGAGGGTTAGTGATCTGGATGTTACAGTTCAGTGATTGTGGGTCCAAGACGTCAAGTTTGTGAGAAAACCAGAAAAACTTTTCTACATAAAATCCAGAGATCCACGGCAGGACCCCCCCCCCACCCCATCTCCTCCACAGACATAAGAACAGAATCGATTCTGACTCGTTCATGTCCGAGTCACGGCTGGCTCCAAAAGCTGCTCTGGGATCAAACGGTGGGCCTCTCAGAACACCCCCGAGATATTCAGCGGGACTCAGATAAACGCTTTCCCCAACGCAGGGATCCAGGTGGAGCGGCTGCAGGGCTCTGGCAGGACTACAGAGCGGATCTGTTGATCCACAGCCAGGACAGAGTCTGCGGTTCCACCAGGAAGAACCAGACCGTTTCCTGCTGTCCTGTTTCCAGGGAAACCGTCCCAGTTCTCTGGTCCAGATCTCCGGTCTGGGATCTGTTCCTCCCTGGAAGCGTTGGTGTGGAGTTGTTGGGTCGGCTCCAGCTCTCAGCCGAAGTCCTGGAGACGCCGTCTGTAACCCGCTCCTGTCCTCAGAAACCTCCAATGACACGCCGGACATTTTCCCGCCAGCAGGTGGACGAGTCGATCGCTGCTGCTGATGAAGCGGCGCTGCGATTGGACGGTTCTGCCGCTCTCCCTGAGATTAGAAAGAAATATTACTTTCCTTCTAACTGCAGTAATTTCACACATTAGTTAAGTTTAAAGTTTGAAACATTGACTAAAATCGTTCATTAACATATGGCCCGTGGGTCTGGAAATGGATCTAAGGAACAAATGGCAAAGCCATAATTCAGTCTAAAATAGGGATTCCTGGCGACGGGCGTCAGGTAAGGTCAGTTATGCCATGATCTCTATCTTCCACCTGAGTTATGAGCTCCACATTACATTACTACTTACTAAATTGCCCTCCTCTGCACATAATCGAATTAAATTAAGTAAAGGGGAAAATAAAGGATTCACATTAGAGTTTAATCCTCTTCCATTCATTCCTGGTTAGAGAGCTCAGGGCAGCTGCAGATCCTCAGCCCTGATGTGTAATTATTCATAGGACTAATTAATTCAGTAATATCTAAGAGCAGAGCAGGGTACGAACACAGAACCTGCTCTCTGCTGCCCCCTTCAGGAAATGGTGGGGGGGGGGCAGATTGGGTGAAGTGAAACTGTGGAGGTCGACCATCCAGCCTGAACTACTTTAGTAGATCCAATCCCAGTGAACAGTCTAACGAACATTAGTTTGGTCCACAGACACATCTGGATATATTTTAACTGGAGCTGTCAGTCGATCAAACAGGTCAGTCAGATAAATCGCACTTTCAGATCGTGATTAACGTTTTACTATTTTATGACAATATTTGTACAAAAACAGGTCAGAAAGAAAAATGTTCCTCTCTTTAATTTGTCTGAAATGTTTAACTTAATAAAGTGTGATTTCACAGAAACACGCTGCAGGTGAGGTCTGTGTCGCTTCAGCGGCGTGTTGTCATGTTACCGTGACAACACGAGAACGCACAAATCAGCTTAGAGTGAAAAGACCATCAAGACAGGAAAATAACAAGAATAAAGTACTAAAAATCAGCTGGATATTTATTTCTTTTGTAGGTGATTATGGTATAAAAACCTGTTTTGTTCAGAAATGATTAATGGAAGCCTGGAGCAGATAAAAATGTAAGTGTAATGAATTTGTGTTCAAAATATAAACACATTAAATGTTTTTGAGTCGCTGCGTGTGTTAACGTTCATGTTGACTGAAGTCCACATATGAAATCACTAAAGTCTGAGAAGTAAGAACTGATCAGCATTAAATATGAAATGTTTTATTCACTGTGAAGTTCTACTGTTTAAACATTAAAACTTACCGTTTTCATTCAGAACAATCTTGTTGGAATCTCACATAAAAACTGTGATTTTAGAATAGATTCACTGCAGAAGACTGAACTGATACGGTGCTGCATGAATGTGACACTCAGATCTCCATCACAGCAGGAGCAGGTCGGACTTTCAAGACTGTAGTTTGGATCCAAAAACGTCTTCATTCCTCTGGAGCGTTCCAGACGGACATGAACAAACTCCTGCTTCTGCTCACAAGTCCCCTTTGGCTAAAACGTTTGCAGTCGTGTTGTTTCCTCACAGCTCGCCTTTGTGGCGTTTTCATTTGACCCACGGTTCTCGTGAAAACCACCGCTGTGCCGTTAAAACGCTTTCCAGTCGTTTCACCTTCTCGCTCCGTTCCGTCTCGTCTGGTGATTCCTCTTGATATCAAACTCTTTACAGACAGACACAGTTTATCGGTATTTTACCCAGAGACTCTAGTTTCTGGTTTCAATCAAAACAAATGTCAGCGTCCACCTGTCCTGGAGGTAGGGGCCCTCGTTTCCAGCCAATCACCATCCAGCAATCATACAGACAAATAGACGGTGCTGGGGGCCACAGATCATTTGTTCTATCACATGAGGTTAAGGGCCACATTTGGCCCGTGGGCCGGACTTTGGATATGCTCTTTTTAAGGCATCCATCCATCATCCATCCATCCATCCATCCGTCCATCCATCCGTCCATCCATCCATCCATCATC
>NC_050528.1:298798-306772 GCF_002922805.2 Oryzias melastigma
CCATCCGTCCATCCATCCATTCATCCGTCCATCCGTCCATCCATCCATCCATCCATCCATCATCCGTCCGTCCATCCATCCATCCATCCATCCATCCATCCAACCATCCATCCATCTGTATGTCTGTATGTCCATCCATCTCCTGGTTGTCTCACAGTTGGTAGAGACCTCAGATCTCTTCAACTTTTCCAGCTCTGGAGAAAAACCCAGAACAGGACAAATACAGAAACTCAGAAAGAATTTGTAAGTCTTGTCTCAACTAAACTGAAGCCTGTTGAGACAACTGTGTTGTGTAATTGGACTAGATGAATAAAACTGAAATGAATTGAATCCCACAAGAACTTTCCGTTCAACTGTTAGACATAGGTTGACTAAACATCACTGAGACTTTGTTCTGCAAAACACCAGATACCAGAACACGCAAAAGAACTTCAAATCAAAGGAATCCTTTTTCTTTCAAGTCTTATTTTACATAATGAGTTCACAGAGAGCTGATTGATGCGCTCTAACATGTAGGAAGACTTTCTGGAGGGACTTCTTGTCTTGGCTTCTCTTCTCTACTTTCATGTACTTATCCCTCAGTACTTTTATAAATTCTATCAGCAGAAACATTCGGTCATGTCACGGTTTACACTTCTTCTCTTTACAAACTCTTCAGCCGTATTGCCAGTCAGGTTTGGACCATTTTCATCCTCTAATGTTCTTTCTGAGCCAAGACTCTGCAGTCATTTCCCAAGCCAAACAAATGTGTCCTCGCTTCAGCTTCACGCCGTCGCCGTCAGACTTAAGAGCATCACAGGGAAACAGAGGCTGCCATCTAAGGTTTACCGTTTCGTTTTTATCTTTTACTCGTGGTTAAAAGGTCATAATATAAAGACAATGCTGGTCAAATTCAATAAGAGAAAATAACTGAATAGAAACCATGAAATATTCAATCAAACCTTCAATCTGACCTTCAATCAAACCTTCAATCTGACCTTCAATCAGACCTTCAATCAGACCTTCAATCAGACCTTCAATCAGACCTTCAATCAAACCTTCAATCAGACCTTCAATCAGACCTTCAATCAGACCTTCAATCAAACCTTCAATCAAACCTTCAATCAGACCTTCATCCTTCCTCAAAACTCTTCTGTTTTCTAACATACTGTTATTTCGAAAGCTGCATGCACATCCTGGAGCAGCAGAACCGCCAGCAGAACCGCCAGCAGAACCACCAGCAGAACCACCAGCAGAACCACCAGCAGAACCGTCAGCAGAACCACCAGCAGAACCACCAGCAGAACCGCCAGCAGAACCACCAGCAGAACCACCAGCAGAACCGCCAGCAGAACCGCCAGCAGAACCGTCAGCAGAACCACCAGCAGAACCGTCAGCGTGACTGAGGTGTCCTGGTTCTGTGCTGTTCCAGTGTGAATGTCACTTTCTGCCCATCAAAGCTCTGCTTGTTTACCGTATTGCTGACTTTGATTTCTTCTGAGTTTCTCTTTAGAAACAGTCTTGAGGGGGGCGTCGTCCAAGCTTTTGCCAGATGAACCCCCCCCCCCGGTCCTGGTATCTGGGGGAACCGCCCCTCTTTCAGCATCGGCGCTGAAATCACTCATCTGACTCTGTTAATGTTTTCTAATTGATATTCCGACCGCAGCAGGGATCAGGTTGAGTCTCTGGTTATTCAGCCGTCTAATGAAGTGTTTGTTTAATATTTGTTTCATTTCTGAGCGATGATTCATTGGGCTGCAGCTTAATGAGAGCTTCTAGATCAGGATCAGCTCTTCCTCTCAGCGTCTGAGGTCCATGTGTTCCTCAACCTGCAGATGAAATCCTCCACACTCAGACTTTCGTTGGAGTTCTAATAATCTGAGGATCTCCAAACAGAAGCGTGTTTGCTGATGAATATTCATGGCGTTTCCTGTTGATCTGAACGGGAGTGAATAGGAGAGTTATATTTGGTGTAATGAAGTAGACGTTTATGCACTCCCACATGAACGCAGGCCTCCACAGGTGCTGTGAAGATTATTTCTTCATTTGTCTCTCACATCCACACCACGGCTCTATATGGAGGCAATTAATCATCCATTATGAGACGTGTCATGTTTCTTATTGCCAACAATTAACTCAAGAGAAGAAGCGCCATCGTGTCACTGCTATACCTCGGATCGTTTCTGTGTCCATGAGTTGTTTGTCAGAGTATCGGAAACACAGGATGTACACTTTAGTGTTGATTGTTTTTGTTGAACAACATAAACAGACATGATGGAAACCACAATCATGTCTTCTCTTAAAGCCTCCACTCCCAGACTGGTTTAGGGTTCACTAACGTTCACACTGAACAGGATTCACACATCAGGGATATCAGAGTCGATGTACAGACACCCTGCAGCGTGTTTTGGGCGACACGGCAGTCCCAGCATGTTCAGACCTGAAGTTCAAACATCTGAACTTTGGTGAAGATCTGTGTAACGTGAACCAATCAGAGACTCGGCTCTGACCCAGCTCTTCCAATGCGGGACAGCAAGTCATCAAACTGGGTCACAGAGAGACAGAAGTACCGCTGAAAGCGTCCGTCGTTCAGAAACGGCTCCGGAGTTCCAGGAGAGTCTCTGAACGATCTCCTGAATGTGACGGGGCAGCAGTGGCTCAGGAGGTGAGCAGGTTGGCCTGTCGTTGAAGGATTGAGGGTTTGATCCCCGCTCCCTCCAGCCAACCACCCTGTGTCCCTGAGCAAGACACTTCCCCCCCAGTGTATGAATGTCCCAGTGAGGGTCAGGGGCGCCGTACGTAACCACCTCACTGCTGTGCATGTCAGCGTCCGGCTGTTTCTCTGCTGCAGAATCTGCTGGAATTACATTAAACTGTTGGACAGTTAAGGAAACCAAACGTAAAGACTGGAGCTAAAACTGATTCATCTTCTCACAACTTCTGTCAGTGAACCTCAGTCTCTACAAAAACACTCAGTAGCTTTACTTTGAAAACAAGAAGCTTCATCAACACTTTATTTTGAAGATTTGTTTACGTCCTGTGACAGTAGAGCTGCACATTCGGTTGATTATTAATAAAAAAAAAAATCCTTTATTACTCCCACAATGGGGAAATTCTCTCAGTGGTGGGCAGCAGCCGCTGGACGGCGCTCTATCGCCCAAGGCCTCCAAACTTAAAATCCAACATTGTTCTGCATTTCAGAGCAACATTTACATCATTCCTGAGTTATATTTCTATCACTCTCGTCTTTATTTATAAAGATCGTTCTCTGGTGATAAATTAATAAATGACCTGGATGAAGATGAGGAGGTCAGTGAGGAAGACGCAGACAGCAGGATGCTTCTGTTTCAGGTGTTCATGGTGTCGTGCTGCTGTGAAACGTACATTTCTTCTTCTATGGTTGAGTTATGTCGCCTCCAAAACTTCCTGTTATTCTTCCAAATGATTTAGCGGCTGGTTATGAGAATCATCTAAGATGAATGAAAAGAAAACACCAACAGACCAATGATATCAAATTAGCGTTGAGGACTTTCTAGTTGATGATGTCGACTAACTGTTGACAGTCTCAGCTTCCATGTGGTGATGAGGCCGTAGCTCCTCCCACAAGGGAGCGTCAGCGTAATGAACACATTTGGAATTTGACGTTTGTCCACAGAGAGTTGGAGGACGTGAGTCTAAGGTCACTCTCTGTACTGGCCGTCGCCATGGTTACGGAGATGGACCCAAAACAAAACTAAAGTCCCTTGTGCTTAATTCTAAAATAAACGTCTCCATGTGTTTATGTAAACATCAACAACATCCAAAGGTTTAAGCGTTGAATCGATCTCTCCTTCAGAAAATGATCTTCAGTCAAACTCAGCAGGTGAACCTGAAGCCAAAGAGGAAAAGAACATTTCCACAGTGAACCTCAGCACCTACAACCATGAACTGTGAAGCAGGGCATGCTGGGAGTTTTGTCCTGGATTTCTACTGTCTTCACCTTTTTGAGCGAAAAAAAGTTCTGTAAGAAACATTCTTCCGACCCTGAAAACTTCTCTGGAGTTCAAACCTCCTTTAAAACAGTCACTTTTACAGAATCCTCGAATGTTTGTCGATTCTTAAAGCAGCTTTAGACAAATAAACGTAAAGAATAAACGAGGTTTGATGGAGGAAGGAGTCTGATCAGAACAAACTGACATTTAAACTGTTGGTAAATCTGTTTTCTGATCCGTCTCCTCTCCGCTGCAGGATCTTTTATTCCTTTTACTTCTCTCTGCTTTTGTCACCTGTGGTGGATTCACACAGAGAACAAATCATAACAAATAATGCTTTTAGCGGATGGCACAGAGACCCCAACAGTCCATCCCAGCTCTGCTGCTCTTATCAGTGACTCTTGAAGCAACTCGCCTCTAAAGCTCAATCACTCGGGGTTGTCAGGCCGATCCCAGCGGCCCAGAGCGGCGCTGCGAGCTCGTCCGAGTGATTTGATGGTCACTGCGGGAGCGGCGTCTATCATCTGTGAGAGCAATCGCCACGGCGCTCTGAGAAAATGACTGGGAGACTCGATAAACCCGTGTCCCGGCGAGAACGCCTCACTGGCTGACGCGCCGCCGCTGCTTTCTCCCTCCGCCCTGAAATATTTATCACCACAACTTATTGCTCCTTAATCAATTATACTCCTGCCGACGGCCGGGAATGAATTATGAACTCTCCTGATAAGCATCTCACACATTGATTTCTGTCACTCCTTTGAGATGGATATAACGGACCGGCTTGTCCTGCGTCCTCGTGCTGACGTTAGCTTCACAACTGCTGTTTCAGCCGAACCACGGCCGGCCTGAAACATCAACTCTGTTTCAGCCGAACCACGACCGGCCTGAAACATCAACTCTGTTTCAGCCGAACCACGACCGGCCTGAAACATCAGCTCCATTTCAGCCATCAGCAGTTGATGATGAAACAAAACAAAGTTCAGGATCACGTTATCGTTGAGTCAAACATCTGATGCACGAATGATGCTTCCAGCAGGAACGTCTGATTCATGATGTAATGACATCCAGCTTATCTGATCGATCGATTGATCAATCTAACATAGATTATGAACAATTCAGGACAAAACACATGTAACCACGACACGCTTCGCTAAGGCCACTGCCCAAAGCTATCATGAGATTTAGTGTGATTCTCGTCAGAGTCTATAAGGATGCACGTGCAGTGACTGCTGTTGACGGAGGTCCGATGAGCTGTCGCTGCATTCTTCAGGAGCAGCAGGGCTGAGGTGAGAAAGGAGGAGCTGGTGAGTGTTTGTCTATATCAAGTGTTACTTTAGTTAAACAGGCCATCACTGAGCACTTCCTCTCTGAGGAACTTTGACAGGAAGTAGAATCTATTTAGCTTAGTTAACCTGCTACACATGAATATTTCAAACTCTTTACAGAAATCATGAAATGGATTGATTAGAAAATAGAAAACTAACAACGAAACACACTAATGCCACATTGGATTCATTAAATATTGGAATTATTAACTAAAGTCAAGTAGAGTCAGACTTCTGTAGTTCTATTAGTCAGTGGGTTTTAACCCTTTAACACCGGAGCTTTAGCAGCACCGTTGATGGTCTTTAAAGGATCGAAACTCTTTGACTGTTTAACATTTTTTTATAATTCCAGTGGATTCTGGAGGAGAGAAAAGCAGCTCTGTACCAACATGAACCCCTCAGCATAAAGTGTTGCATTATGGTGTTAATGTCAAGGACCAGGTGAGGGCACAGGAGCAGGATCAGGAGCAGGATCAGGAGCAGGAGCAGGAGCAGGATCAGGAGCAGGAGCAGGAGCAGGAGCAGGATCAGGAGCAGGATCAGGAGCAGGATCAGGATCAGGAGCAGGATCAGGAGCAGGAGCAGGAGCAGGATCAGGATCAGGAGCAGGAGCAGGAGCAGGATCAGGAGCAGGAGCAGGAGCAGGATCAGGATGATCTGTCAGAATGGGGTTTTATTCTCTTTCTTTTCTTGAACATGTTATCTTGCTGAGTCGGAACTCAGAAGAGGCGGGAACGCTCGTGGAAGGAAAGGGGCAGCTTAAATACAGAAACATGACGATCAAACACAGGTGTGTTCATTAAGAGGGAGGAGGAACAGGTGAAAAGAGGAAGGAAATCAACACACCTGTAATGTGAGGGAAGTGAAACCAACAAAACTATATCCAGCCTCAAACCCCACAGTTAACGCTGCTTTTCTCTGTTTGAATGGCAGAAATAACATCAACAGTTGACAGTTTCTGTAGTTTGAGGAGCAGGTTTTATTCTGTCCACTCCAGTATTCAAGAGTTCATTAACTGAATCTCTGACGGACAATCTGCTCTGGACAGAGAACCACCATTTCCTGAGTTCTCCTCAGAAATAAAGAAAAACGATAAAACACAAATGAAAGAAACTCCAGTCCAGATCAAAGCTAACGGGAAAAGATGTAAACACGAAAAGTTCCTCCTTCGGGTCGAAGTTACAGAGGAGGTTTTCCTACCTCCATCCTCTCCTCCTGCTCACTCTTACCTGCTGAAACAGAACTCAGGTAAATGATTTTATTCCTCAATTTGCTGCTACAAGACCCCCCCTGTCAGCCAGTCATAATGGTTTCATCTATGTCAGGGCTGGCACATGTCGGCTGGGAGCTGAGCAGAAACGTTACTTTCTCCACGGCTCGGCTCTGCTTTGACAGACTGGTGCTGTCAGGAGAAGATTGATTGCTGCTGGGATCGAGTCTGAAAGTCAGTTTTCATTTTGGATGAGGAACTCTAGATTAGTTTTCAGAATGATTTGTAGATTTCCTCAGATTTAGAAGGGAAGAGGTTTGACTTTGACCTGAAACATTCTGAGCTTTTCCAGCTTTTCCGGAGTCTGGAGATCTCAGAACTTTCCTCTGCAGGATCTTTAAGCTGTTAGGGAACATCCGGATGAGGAAGCCATAGGTGTCCATGAGACGTGTTCAATTGATCACAGACTAAGAAATTAATCGCTTTACCTACATATAAATTGGGTAATTAATGAGGAGTTTCAAAACAAATTAAACATACAGCAATGCAATTATGGAGGTGAGGGCAGATCAATACCCTTGACGAGCAGCTTTGGAAGGCAGCATGCAGCAGCATGCAGCAGCATGCAGCAGCATCCAGCAGCACGCATGAGCATCCAGCAGCATGCATGAGCATCCAGCAGCATCCAGCAGCATGCTCTTGCATGCAGCAGCATTCAAGAGCATGCAGCGCCCTGCAGCGGCGTGTACCTGCTCATCTGGTCAGGGTGGGCTCTGGTTCTTCACAGACAGCAGTGTGCCAGCTTGAAGGGTGAGTTCGGTTGGTTCGGTTGGTTCGGTTGCTGAAACGACCAATCAGCTTTCTTGTGCTTTCATTTACCAGGCTGCTCCTCCAATGACATTTATATTCACAGCCAGATTAGGAACGGCGGCCTTTTGACCTCCAGGATTTTATTAGACTGCTTCTCTGCATGTTGTTTTCAATTTGCATTTAAGCAGAAGGTGGATCCTCCTAGATTTTCTAAATGAATGTGCTGCTTTATGAACAAAAGTATGCTTTTAAAGACCCTTCAGTTCTAAAAATATGACAGATAATTACTGTCAGACCTCAGAGGAAAACAGAATTCTTCTGTGGGATCTCCTCCTTTATTTAATGTGATACTTGTGTTTACAGTTAATGTGTGTCAGTCAGATTACAAGATTACAGCAAGTACAGCGCAGTATTCTCCAGCTTGTGTACACTAGTACCAGTACACAGTGCTGCGGTTTGCTCTGAGTCCTCATGATGAGAGGCTGGAGAGCGGCTGTAAACACCAGAGTCTGAGCAAACATTGTTCTGCAGCTCCTCAAGTCCAACATTAGATCAGCTAATCATCTTTAATCGTGTTGACGCTGCAGCGGCTAACCGTCCTCTGATCATAGTACTTGATCATAGTATTTGATCATAGTATTTGATCATAGTATTTGATCATAGTACTTGATCATAGTAT
>NC_050528.1:306794-317761 GCF_002922805.2 Oryzias melastigma
GTTTGTTCTTAAATGTGTTTACAGAAAAATACTGTTTAAGTTCATTTACATGTAAATAAATATGAATATAACTATTCATTTAAAAAATGATGATTGTTTTGTCTACATTGTAGCATTGTCACATATATATTTGTATATATTTCAGTGGGAATGTGTTTTTACTGATAAATGTAATCATAAATTCAGGAATGATTTTCAGATGCTCTCCTCTGTGTTTTTCTGATCAGTTTATGTTTTAATGAATGGTGCTGGACTTTTTACCTTCAGTGAAGAGGATCTTCGGACTACAAACATGGCTACCTGGGGACTTCCTGTCACACAGGTACGAACATCCTGAACGTTTGACCCGCAGTCTGCTTTAGACTGCTTTGGTCTTGAAGGAGGAGGACGCCAAGAGACGCTTTACTGTGTAAGACGTACATTTATACCAGTTTTTTCATTTGTTTTTTATACTTTTGTTTTTTATTGTAGAGTGTTACAACGTTAAAACATTCTTTTCAGTTTTTGTGCTCAATGAAACCTGCAGAAAACATTAAGAATTTTGACAGTTTTGAATTGCCTGGCAAGGTCAAGTTACAAGGTCAAATAGGAGGAAAGTCGCAGTTTCTGTCCAACAAAATCTTCACTTCATACAAGAACTTTCAATGAAACCATGATTTTAAAGTCAAATCTGTTTTATTGAAATCAGGATGAAGGGCGAACATATTTTACAGGAAACATCTATAAACCTCCAGATGAAAACATGAATCAGTTTAATAAAATCATCAGAGAAAGTTTAAACGAAGAGGAACAACTCTTCTATTCTCAGTGACTTTATATTGATCTCGTTCCAACAAGAGACTCTGTTAATAAACTTTGTGCCAATTATTTTTCCCAGTAATAAATAAGCCAACGAGAATAAATGGCAAATCTGTGACATATTTTTCAATTCTTTAAAGTTCAAACGACATCTGGACTCATTTTTACAGAAATATCTGATCATTTGTCAATATTCCGTATTATGGAGGATGACTGCTGGGAAAAAGAGACTTAAAAAAAAAAACCTTTAATGGACAAAATCAACAAAATGTCTTTTAAAGAAATGTAGAAAAATGATCTCATTCAGCTTCTAATGTCTGTATCCTCGGAGCTCTTATTGTTCTAAATGTTTTCCCTTAATATCTCAAAGAGCCCAAAGAAAGAGGGAAAAGTTTAACCCTTTATTCACTCCGGGATTAAAGAAGTCATCTAAAGTCAAACATAAACGTCATAAATGATATACTGTACATTTAGTCTCCCAGTCCACCGAAGATTTACAGATTATACAGAAACAAATTCATTCATAACTAAAAGAAAATAGTAAAGTTTATAAAATCAGTTAATGACATAAACCTGGAAAGTAATCAACCAGTGACTTCAAAGGAAAAAGATGACAATCAAACTGTTGGAAAAGGTCATATTATCTGAAACAGCCTGTAATGTCAATACTTATTCCTAAATGTTGGTAGAACTCTTCCAACCAGATCAATAATCAACCCACTGGACGTCACTCAAATCCTTTTCTACCTGCGGTGTCACGGTGCTCCTGCGCTCCTGCGCTCCTGATTGGACCCAGCGCAACACGGCGTTTGGTTTGATGCTCCTGAGGTTACAGACGTCTGTCACATTATTCTCTGGTTAAATACTTCATGCTTCCTTGATCAGAGAGGTTATAACTTTAAGTCATTTACTAACCTTCTCAATGACCTCAGGTGTCGTCCTATTTAAGGTAGCAGAAGTCATAGCCTCACACAGCAGGTGGTCTGAGGACGCTCACAGGTTACTGTCCCAAATGTATTTGATCATAGTATTTGATCATAGTACTTGATCATAGTATTTGATCATAGTACTTGATCATAGTATTTGATCATAGTACTTGATCATAGTATTTGGTCATAGTATTTGATCATAGTACTTGATCATAGTACTTGATCATAGTATTTGATCATAGTATTGATCATAGTATTTGATCATAGTACTTGATCATAGTATTTGATCATAGTATTTGATCATAATATTTGATCATAGTACTTGATCATAGTATTTGATCATAGTACTTGATCATAGTATTTGATCATAGTATTTGATCATAGTACTTGATCATAGTACATGATCATAGTATTTGATCATGTATTTGATCATAGTATTTGATCATAATATTTGATCATAGTACTTGATCATAGTACTTGATCATAGTACTTGATCATAGTATTTGATCATAGTATTTGATCATAGTATTTGATCATAGTACTTGATCATAGTATTTGATCATAGTACTTGATCATAGTACTTGATCATAGTATTTGATCATAGTATTTGATCATAGTATTTGATCATAGTACTTGCAGATAGAAAAAAATATAACAAAGAATTAGTATTCAGGAGAAACAAACTTAAGGCGTTTTCTTGGCTGGACAACAAACTTTAGTGGGAAAATCGCATCGGTGTAGTCCGCAGTAAAATACTGAAGAATAAGGAATGATCTTCATTCTCCAGTTATTCATTATTCACTAGTCTGTCCGTATATTTCTTACTGTAATATTGTGCGTGTTAGTACAAAAAAGTAACTGTTACAGAAGGTATTTTTTCAAGTAGCTGCAAATTCTGTTTACGATACATCAAGTCCCCACTTTCAAAAGGACATTATTAAAAATCTTTGACATTGATACCAAATATTGATCTTTTCTGTTATGATGAATCAAATACCAATATTCTCATTTATTTTATTGATAACGATCCTTCTTACAGCACCAGACGTTCCATGTTCCTCTCTGGATCACAAATGATCTTTTCTTTCTGATACAGAAACAGCAAATTGTTAAATGGGTTTAATTATTTGACAGTTAGAATATTCACTCCTTCTCTGCTCACTATTTGGAGTGTTTTGCCGTTTTCTAAAGCTTTCTGAATCCACAATTCCAAAATCCAGAGCACTTGAAATTTCCCAGAAGTCTTTGTGAAAAACTAGCCTGCATCAATGCTCACTACGTTAGCAAATATAGACCACAATGCATTGCGTTTGCACAATTTGTGCCAAAAAATGTCTTTAAATGAAATTATTTATTAAACTATCCACAGTTTCATCATCAGAACTCTGTGGATTCTCAAACATTGTGAAATGTTCTTATTAGAGTTTCACTTTGTGAATCGGTGACGTCATACATGTTGAAAACAGAAAAGTAAAGAGCACGGGATCCAGATAGCTTTAATATCCAGAGCACTACAGAGTCCTGCACTGGACAGACTTTAGAAGTTAAGGATTATGGAGGGAATTCAGACGTAACCATGGAAAT
This sequence comes from Oryzias melastigma, assembly GCF_002922805.2. Taxonomy (NCBI): domain Eukaryota; kingdom Metazoa; phylum Chordata; class Actinopteri; order Beloniformes; family Adrianichthyidae; genus Oryzias; species Oryzias melastigma. The sequence goes on from NC_050528.1 coordinate 310,106, forward strand.
ATAACTGTGATTTCAAGGAATAAAATGGGGTTTATGTCATCAGATGAACATGATCTATATGTATGTATGTTAGTCCTGAATAGAAAAAATAATCAGATTAATCTCAATGTTTTCCTGGGTACATTTTATATGACAAAATGCAGTTTTTAAACAAAAAGAGGCCAGAAGAAAAATGTTTCCTTCGTTTTGTTTCCTTCAGTCGCTCTGCGGAAGGTTATTAATTTGAGATCAAAATTAAGGCATTCATTTATTTTCATTAATTTTATGTTAACATTGACAGCATTAATGTATAGATGTTTTTTTTGTTTGCTAATCTAATTTTGATAGAAATAATCTGACTGTGCGTCCCGTTGTCATGACGACCCTTCAGGTGTTCTACAGCCTTAATAGACCTGCAGACACACCCGACCCTCCACGACCCTCCACGACCCTCCATGACCCTCCATGACCCTCCACAACCCTCCATGACCCTCCATGACCCTCCACGACCCTCCACGACCCTCCACGGACTGGACGACCCAAAAACCTGCAGAACCCGTACCCCCCCACTGGTGTCTGTGACTAAAGCTTCAGCATGAAGAGTCAAAGCTTCAGATCAAATGGAGTTTTACCTTCTAATAAGTGCAGTTTCTGTCGATCAGGTTTAGTATTTGTCCCTGAAATAATGAAGTATTCCACAGATCAATGCTCTGAATCATATCGATGTTTTCACAAAAACTAAACTCCCATTTTACAGTTGAAATCTGATGATTTCAGAGTTTGTTTGTTCACAGTTACCGATAAGAACCTCTTCAGTCTTATCTGGAGATAAAGACGTTTACAGAGTTTACCATCAATAAAGGTTAGAACGGCCCCACCCTCCTCCATACAAACTTTAATGTATTTGCAACCTGGATGAACAGAATCATGACAGCATTCCTCTCAAAGCCGTTATCGTTTTCAATGTTTTTCATTCTGACGTTTTCACTTCCATCCCTTCATACATTATGAATGAAGCCAAACATAAATAACTGATGTCTGACAGCCGTTTAAACGTGACATTTTTCATTCTATCTTCTTTAACTGAGAGAAATCACCTTAGAGGAAACTCTTATTTCATTCAGATTCATTTGTTCTTCTGTTTCTGCCAGCGACTGACATCCTTCTGTGATCCAATCACCTTCATGGAATCAGACTTCAGTTCAACAATGATGTACGAGATATTAGAGAAAGGCTCCAACTTAGACCAACATCCTGAAGTGATGGAGACGTCGCCGTCTAGGACACACCAGCATAAACATTATGAAGGATTATAATCATATATCATTTATTCCAGACAAAACAGCTTGACGAACCCCCGGGCCATGTACACCCCCCCCCCACACACACACACACACCCCGGGCTAGAGTGCGGTGTGAGGACTTGGTATGATGGCATCACCTGTACATCATAAGTGTGTAACTTCATTATCCTCATGAATACTTCACGATACATGACAACCTTTAAGGTAGCCCTACGATACTTAAGTGAACTCTAAGACACCATAAAGTCTCACTCTGATCTTCTGATCCGTTTAAAACGTTCCCACTCGACTTTTACGACGATGATGAAGCTTTTAGCCAAAAATCTACAAACTGTCGTTTTCTAGGACAGTTTTAGAAGTTAGTAGTTTTAAGAGCACATTAGAAGTTCACCTCTGAGTTGGGGGCCACAGAGTAAGCCTGCACCTATTTCCCATTATCCCTTTGTAAACACTCTTAAGCCGCTAGCTTACAGCCCTCATTCACCCAAGCTAACATTAGTGGAGCCACAAAAACGGCATCGTTTCTATCCAGACGTACTTATCTAATCCAGATGCCAGCAGGAAAACAAAGACGTTCATGGATCTAATTGTCTATGAGCGGATTCATCAGAATGGGGCGGAGCATAGGGACCGTAGCTTTTACAAAACAACTACGAGGTTTTTCAAACTACTGCGATACAACAAGAACTGTGATGCTCTCCAGCTGTTTAAGAATATGCAAAAGTCAGAGCTGAAATAACATGAAATTTAAATATAAATACATTGTTACGCCCCATTTCGGTCTAGGGCCTAACATAAAGGTAAAGTAATTAACAAATGTGTAACAAAAACTCAAACGTCACCGTAAAAGTATAACAATATTCATTTATAAGAACAAAAGAACCAAACAATAACTAAAAGTGAAGCAAAAGGCTTGAGGGTGAACCAAGGCCAAAACAACAAACAAAACTCCAACTAACTCGACCCAGGGAGCTGACCTGCAACAGAAACAGTAAAAGAAAGACAAACACTAACCTGGACTAACAGAAACAGGAGGAAAGATTTACTAAAGAAAATGGCGGTTCACCCCTACAGCTTCATCTAAAGTAACACTAAACACAGAGTGGGACCTAAACCAAATACCAAAGGAACTACAAAGTCCACACAAAGTAAAGCAGGTGGAGAAGATCACTGAGCTGCAGTGGAGAAGATCACTGAGCTGCAGTGGAGAAGATCACTGAGCTGCAGTGGAGAAGATCACTGAGCTGCAGTGGAGACTGTTGCAGCCCAGCTCCCTTCTCATGGTCTGGAGGTCCACATGGTGCTTTTGAAGGCTCCCTCCTTCAGGTTGGACCAATGGGAGCCACGCCTCCAGCACCACACCTGAAACAAATCAAGACAGAAAGACACAAACAAAGATCCACCACACACACAGAAGTCCCACTCTGACAAAAATACACAGAACCAAAAATACAAAACCAAATACGGCCTCAGCCGTAACATAAAGTCAAATATTAACATTTAGAGCACTTCCTGAGCCAAAGATTGCACATGTATGGTAGGGCTGAGTATGAATGAATGAATGAATGAATGAATGAATGAAATGGTTTATTTCAAGCAAACAGGTCACAATACATAACATATCACTTAATGAATCACAAGTAGATCACTTGAAAGGGAGTGGAAGGAAGCGAACTTATATAATCCACCCCGACTCGACCATTTTCTCTACATGAATTATCAATATCAGGTTCAGGACTTAATATCAAATATTAATAGATTCAGGTTATTGAGGATCATTAATATCATTGATGTAATCAAGTTTCAAAGCATCCTCGACAAATCATTTATTTTATCAATAATAATTTCCAAAATCGATTCGATTCACCAGAACCTGGACCAATTTAATTCTATTTTTTTTTTCTATTTTTGTGATCCTCTCAACTTAATTAAGTTTTGAACTTACACATTTACACACATTTGTTTAGAAATACATTAATAATCTGTATGTGTTTTGAAGATATTCATATTAATCGGATCCAGTTCACAGACTGTAAAATGAATTAGTGAAATAATAATGAGATTAATATCATAGTGTTTCATGGATTCTCTAACAGAGAAGCTCCAACGATTGTTCTGTCTCTTCTCAGTTTGGCCACTAGGTGGCGATCACACAATAGCATTACACCTTATTCCAGAAGAAGAAGAAAGAATGAGGAAAAACTGTTTTAGACTAAAAATGGTTACTTTAAAAATATTGAGTTGAAATTTTATATAAAGATGTTCATTTAGTCAGAATGTATGTTCAGGTTTAGTGAGCGTTAGCATTAGCCGTCCTATGGGAAACCCCATTATATGTTAGCATCAAGCTAGCAGACTTTAGCTTTAAGTGTTAGATCGACCTCGACTTTGATGGATCAATTATTGATCTATTAAGCTTATATTGAATCAGATCAATGTTATCACTCCTGCCCTAATGTGATAAAACACAGATGTGATGAGTTTAAAACATCAATCCCACAGCAACACGTTCAAAAACCATTTTCTTTGGTGGGGTCTTTAAGATGCAGCCGCTCTTCTCTAGACCCTCCATGGACCCGGACAACCCAAAGACCCGCAGAACCCGTGCGGTTAAATCCCTTTAAGGGTCCATGTGGCTCAGCGGTCAGCCGTCCTGAGCGTGTTCACACCAGAGCGCTGTCACCATCACTTATAAGGAAAAACAGCTGAATATAAAGCCGTCTTGGTTGGTATGTTTGGATGCTGGGTGCAGCCCCCGCACGCCGGCAGCAGGTCGGGCTGAGAGCTCCAGAACCAGCAGAACTGTGTTTTATAATAGCATGGTAAATGTCATCTGCATTAACAGAAAATGTTGATGGATTTTTCTTGTCAAACATGCATGTATTCTGTTCCAAAGTAATCAAATATTTATTCAAATGCCATGTTCCTGAAATAGTGCAATAGTTAACGCTTCACTTAGTGGCGGGGGGCGGGGCTGGTGGAGGTGAGGGCACGCTATTGATTAATATTCCCTGCTTCATTTGCATGCAGCCTAACGTGTCTGGACTGGTGCAGATGTAATTTTCCTGGATGCTTTGAGCTGATGGCGCCATGATTCATCATGGAAATAAATGCATCAGCATTACCGAGCTGTTTTCAAGACATTTGGAGCACGAATACATTAACTGAACTTACAGTGCTGCTCTGTTTGAGTTTCCAATGACACCATGAGAATGGAAACCAGACTTTAACCCAGAGGTAACAATCATTAGAATCAGTGATGCACACCTGTCTGAAGCTCTGCAGGTGCTCTTTACCTTCATGCAGGTGTTAGTCTCTCTGAAAGCTTCACGCCTGCAGTTGGTTTGTCAATCAGAAACCTCCGTTCCTGACCTGAGAGAGCCAAACAAACAGGTCTGCTCTGATCTCTGACGTTGTTGTTCAGGTGAGCACACAGGTATCTGTCTTAGTCACTTCTCCTCTTCTCCCAGAAATACCTCCCGATTGTCTCCTTTGACTTGTTGGAGATGAGGTGATTGTTCCCACCAGTTTTCTATATTCAGCTCTGACACCGGCTCCACTCAGACTTACGTAAGCCTCTCTGACAGCGCTGAGCTGCAGCGGCGCTCCCCGACTCCAGCAGAGATGAAGAGCAGCGCTCCCCGCGGTGCCCTCCGCCGCTGACAGAGTCTCAGCGTTCAGACCTGCAGTCACACAAACTGTGGTCTGTTTGTGGGCGGTTCATGAAGCAGCTGCTGTGGTTTTACCCTCCTGCTCGCTCTGGTTTATCAGGCTGATCCTCAGAAAGCAGTGGGGAATTCAAAAGTCTTGTTCCTCGCCGTGCGCCGGCTTCATCCAGAGGAGAAACGAGTCATGATGACATCTTCAGATTCAGCTCTCTGCACGTGAGCAGTGGAAGCTGAAAGGTTCATACTCTGTTCCTCGACCTGCATCATGCAGCGACGTCGTCTTCAAGTTCATTCTCAGGATTTAGTCTGTGAGTATTGGAGCGGTTCATTGACAGAGACAGATTTACATGGACCGAATGCATCCGATTTCTCTGACTGACACAAAACTGGTTTGATTTAAGACTTTAAACGGTAAAAAACACATTTCAGATGTTTCACTTTATTTCACAAGGTTTGCTGCAACCAGGATTCATTACAGCTCTCTCCCTTATTGGAGACGATGGTTTACCAACAACAACAAAAATCTTACCCACATAAATATTAGAGCTGGGAATCACTGAGTACCTCACGATACTCGATACACGTCTCACGATATCGATGATATTCCAATACTGTGATGATTGCTAAAAATCCTCTCTAATAACTCACATTAAATCGAAGAACACATGTTTTTTGTGAAAATATATCACCATTTATTTTTTACCTTGAACACAATCATAATAAACAACTTTTGTGTAACAAATAATAGACACTTTTGTGCAAATCAGAAATACTTTCTTTGACAAGCATTGACTCCAATTGAATTAGAATCATCTGTAAAATTCAGTGCTAACCGTAGTAAACATGATCAGCGGTGTCACTACTTAGTGCAGGATTGTTGGAAACAACAGAACAAAACTTAAAAAGACAAATTGGTGCAACATGCGCCCCCTATCTACCTCCAGAGGAACGTCTCACCAAAGAAGGATAAATATAACATTTTACCGCCTCTGAATGAAACTAAAAGACTGATGCTTGGTGAGAACCACCGAGAATCATTCACAGGACTAAATATCCCGATGTATCACAACATCGATATTTTGGCACACTCCTAATAAATATGTATAAAAGAAGAACATGGTCTATATCCCCAATGACGGCGGGGAGTATAGACCATACGATTCATGATACATGGCTCACGATACCGGTAGTATCATGATATGGCAAACATTGCAATAATCAATATATTACCTTTGAAATCTATGATATGATTCTATTTTGTCAACAAATATATCATTTTGTTTTCTCCAAAACCTTTTTTAGAACAATTTAAAACACAGTGTATTAATTTAACGTCATTCGCAATAGAAACATAAAATGATCAATAAATACTATTTATTTTCTTTAACCTTAATTTGATCAGGAGATTCCTTTGAGATTGGATCTCTCTTCAAGGGAGACCCGACTCCTCTACTAATGTGTCTTTGTCATTATAACGCCGGCTTCACTTCAGGTAAAAAATAAACAAAACTCCAATTAAGAACTAAAATGTGAGAATATTAAATATTCTCTTCACTTCAAAGAACAATAACCGTGGAAACAAAAATACACAATATTGTGCTTTAATTAATTTATGTCAGACAGTTTATGATTATTGAGGAACAACTCGAAAGTTCAACCTGGTAATATTAATGATCATTGTTTTCTCCTCATTTTTATTGAATTTCCTGCCCTCATCTTTGACAAACATGTTAGTCTCATGCTCAACGTGTATAACGCTAGCATACATATGTGCTCCGCTTGTGTAGTGCTAGCATACGTACGTGCTCACGTATGTACTGTTAGCATACATGCGTGCTCACGTGTGTACTGTTAGCATACGTACGTGCTCACGTGTGTACTGTTAGCATACGTACATGCTCCACTCTCGTAGCGCTAGCATGCACACCTGTTGACGCTACAGCGCCACCATTATTGCTAAAACCGTATCAGTCCAGTAAAAATTGACGACACGGTCCCGGTACCAAACATCTCTGCACTTCACTGTCATCCTCGTAAGAAGCCCCCCCTGGTGGACTTCTTTGGTATTAAAAAGACGATTATGGTAAAGATGGGAGCAGGAATAGTTTTTGAGTTGAAATATCTTGATGTTTCGTCTCATCTCTAATCCCAACAAACCTGAGGGATCTGCAGAGGAATTAAGCTAGCGCAGACCACCATGAGCTGTCGTGATTTCTGTCATTATGAGACTTTGACAGATCGGAGCTGAGGACGGATAAGAGGAAATGTAGCTTCAGGCACAGGAGTTTATTTGTATAAACCCCTTTTGTATTGGAATTGATTTGGTCATAGATACCACATCATGAAATTATTATTGGATTGAACTGAACAAAAGAAGAAACTTTCATTGATTGAATGAAAAAAACTCTGATTGTCTTTAAGTTTTTACTTCTCTGCCCAGTAAAACAAAGCAGACGTTTACTGTCTCAAAAAATGAAGAGATTCAATTCAATTCAATTCAATTTTATTTATATAGCCCAAAATCACAAAGAGATTTGCCTCATTGGGCTTCAAAATATAAACAATAGTTAAAACTAAACAGACTAAATAAACTGGTTATCCCTGCCCTTAGACCCTACCCCCCTTTAAGGAAAAACTCCTAAAAAAACCTGAGTCAGGAAAAAAGAAGAAACCTTAGGGATTCCCACATGAAGGAGAGATCCTAT
>NC_050528.1:321042-330082 GCF_002922805.2 Oryzias melastigma
AGTATTTTTGAACTCAAAACTTAAAACTGTGTTTCAGTTTTTGTTTATTCAAGTCTTGATGCATCAGAAGCTGATGAAAACCTAAAGCTCAGGAAACTGTGGTGGGCGGGGCTAAAGTGTCACTGCTCCACTCAGTTCTAAATCCTCCACTTGCAGACAAATAGATCCACGAACGTCTTTGTTTTCCTGGTCTGAGCTGGAATCTGGATCAGAACCGGATAGAAACGATGTTGCTGCTGCTTTCGTTGCGGCGCTAATGTTAGGTCGTGAGGCGCTTTAAGCTAGTGGGAGAGAATGTAAACAAAGGCATGCTGGGACATCAGTGTAGGGTTACATCTGCAGAAACAGCCCCGCCCACAAACCAGAGGTGAATTCCTGATGAACTGCTGCTCTGCAAAAACTCTTAAAAATTAAATGTTTTTAAGTGATTGATTGTAGAAATTCTACTGGGAACGATTCTACAATAGAAAAATCTGTCATGGAAGTGAGACGTGAGCAGATGTTCCATCCACCCTCTAAACCCTCATGTTTCTGATCAGGGTCACAAGGATGCTGGAGCCTATCCCAGTGACACGTGGACAAAGGCCGGTTTCCCTCTGGACACGTTTCCATCATGTTGGCTCCTTACTGAAGCCTCCTTAACACACTGCATTTCCTCATCCGCTTTTTAAGGTGGAATGTGCTCCCAAAAATATTTATTTATAATCATTTCTCCTGACTTCCACCTGTCGATCCATCCGTCCGTCCATCCATCCTAGCAGCTGTTAGGTAAATGTGGGGTTCATCCCGGACAGGCCCCCGGTCTGTCACAGGAGTTGTCTCGTAGTGAGCTCCTAGAAATCAAGATTTTCATTCATAAACGGCCAGCTGGGCACCTGTAGGACTCTGATGGTCGAACCTCTTCAGCGAATTAAAGCACATAAATGAGATATTATGCTAATAGAGGAAACCTGTTCGTTTCTTCTAACGTCAGTGTTTCTGGCATGGATTCACTTTTCTGAAATCATTCCACATTGAGTCTGAAGTGATGTACGATCCTCTTAATGTCTCTTAGATGCTATTTATGTTCAGTGATGTCCTCATACGATTTCTGCAGAATTAAACGATGCATCAGAATCCGTGAAGAAAAAGATTCCCAGAACTAGGTGCACATGAGAGAGCTGCAGTGTTGTTAGACGGGATTCTGAGCTGAGCTTCATGCAGGGATCCTTCCTCTGCACGCCGTAATGAAACCATAAATCACAGCATCACTGGACATCATCCCAGCCTCTGACATTTCCCCAGACACTTTGAGTCCAACCATTCCTGTCGGTTTCCAGCTTTAAAAAGATTGACCAAAGGAGATCCAGTTAAATGCGACTCCTCTGGTGACTGCGTCTCCACGAGGAAGGAGAAGAGGAAAAAAGAGCAGCTGCACTCCACAAGGATGACGTTTAATTCTAATATTTTGCTGCCACTGAAAGCCGGAGGCGGCAGAAGAGGTGGCATTGAAGAAACTGATTTCCACGGCATTGTGCCGAATGATGGGAGTGGAATGGTGCTGAAATGTCAATGAAATACTCTTTTATAGTAGAATGTATTATCTGCTTAAGTGGCAGCACAGTCAGTCCCTTTGAAGATTTTCACCTTGCATGGGTTTTTGTGGAGAATAAACAGGCATTGATGGGTGGCAGGCGCTTGGATGAAATGCGATGCTCCCCGAGCTGCTAACTAGACAGAGAGAAAAGCCGCTGACTCCATTAAACATGTCAGGAATCTGTGGCATGTTCCTGCAGATATGGAGACATCACACTGAATCATTCCTCTTTCACCTGACTCTGAGCTTTGTGCTAATGGCCTTTAGTGGCTGAGGAATGCATGCAGCCGCTGCCAGTCCAGTAATTAGTCTGGGCCGTGATGGAGAATGTTTTCACTCACCAGACAATGGTTGCATAAGAGCTGCTAGAACAAGAACATGCAATTGCTTTCTTTTGTTGCAGCTTTGGACGGTAAAGCGTCTCTGCGGCATTGTGGGAGCCGCCTGTCAGTTTTCCATCAGCATACGTCTTCCTAAGCGATGACAGATGAACAGCAAACACAAAGGAGGAGGTCAGGAATGGCTCCTGCCTGATTCAGAACAGGCAGCAAAGTGAGACCAGGACTGCAAACCCATCCGTCTGTGTTCCACCAATAACCTACAAACATGTGTGGATGTGTTACAGAAGCTGCAGGTTTCTCGGGAAACCACGAGGTATGACTGAAGAAACGAGCAAACACCTGCCTTCACTTCTCCTGTTCTTCTGGGCCTCACTCTACATAGAAATAGGTCTGCAGCGTTCACAAACGGGGAAAAGTTTCACCTGACGTTTCACTGTTTTCAGTTAAAACCTGAAACCTCTTTGAAGTTCCCAAAGCTGAATCCAGTCTGGAAAAGTCATTTGGTCCGGACCAGGTCCGGAACTTTTAGTTTAGTCTGTATTCAGACTGACATCAACCAGACATTTCTATTTGGACCTGAAGCTTGTAAACAAAACCATGTGACCATAGATCTCTTCAGTTATTGGCCAGGAATTTCAAGGGCGGGGCAAAGCAATGAGAGAAATGATAATGAAGTCCTGTGCTTTGCAGTCCATCGCTGATTCTGACTTTAGATTTCACTGATCAGTTGTGATCGTCCGGATCAGGTTCAACACCTTTTCCTGCTCCGGTTCGGTGGAGGCCAGACGGTTACAGAGGAGACGGCGGTTAAGAAGAAACGCTGAGCAGCGTTTATGAGGTGAACTGACAGGAATGAGAGAGGTGGATCACCTGAACCGTGGATTTAATGAGCCTGCATTCATCTGACCGCATCTCAGTGAGTCGCTGTGTCTCATTGTTCCTCTGATATTGTTTACATCCCATAATGCCCGGCTACGGTGGTCGTTTGGTCCAGTTATTCCACTACGATCACAGAGTCTGTTCAGACGGAGGAAAGCAGCGAACCGAACTTCAGTCCGATTGGAAACAAACCAAGACCACCTTGAAAAACGGTTCTGAGTGGTACCCAGTCAGTCTCAGTACCTGGTCCTGAACCAGGATCCGTTTGGGTTCATTCAGACTGAACATTGGTTCCGGATTATTGGGGAAACAAATTCTGGTTCATTTTAAGTGAACCAAATGTCTTCAGTCTGAACACATCCTGAAGCCTTGTTTCCTCTGAGGAGTCCGGTCTGGTATGGTCTGGTCTGGTATGGTCCGGTCTGGTATGGTCTGGTATTTTGAGCAATTCCACTGTAAAAGTGACCCATTAAACAGTTCTGACCCGAGCCTCGCGAGGGCCCCCATCTGTTGTAGGTAGGGCTGGGAATCACTGGGTACCTCACGATACGATACGATACGCGATACATGGCTCACGATATCGATAATATCGCGATACTGCGATAATTGGTAAAAATCCTCTCTAATAACTACCATTATATAGAACATGTTTTTGGGGGGAAATATATCCCCATTTGTCTTTTTTACCTTAAACACAATCATACTAAACAACTTTTCTTATTTTGTGCAACAAATTATAGACACTTTTGTGCAACATTGTTGAAATCAGTAAAACTATGTCTTTGACAAACATTGACAACAACTGAATTGGAATTATCTGTCAGATTCAATGTTAACAATAGTAAACATGATCAGCAGTGACACTACTTAGTGCAGAATTGTTGTAAACAGAACAAATATTAAATAAGTCAAGTAGTGACAGCTATCTACCTCCAAAAGAACGTCACACCAAAGGATGATGAATATAATGTTTTACAGCCTCTCTCAAAATTGACCTAATTTTTTGTGCACTTTTCTCTCACTTGAAAAGGGCTGAGCATCCAAAAATAAAGGCTGATTTACTCAGACTGTTACTTGAGATTATTTTTCCAATTTTTATCATTTTTCCATTTGGTCAGTCAGCAGTTAATAGGTAAAAACCTTAAAACACACATAATAATGGCAATAAATATAATTTTAAGTGCTTCAATTAATTAGCATTCTCCCTAATTTTACAGTGAATTCATGTACTTTAGTTTAATTACATTTAAATTTAAGTTCATACATCAAATCCTGCTTTTTTATTTGAGAATTACTTTAAAATTAACATTAGCAACAAGTAATTACATTGTTTGAAAACGTCACATTATAAATTTATCAAAGTTACACCGTACAGCAGCAGGTTAAACATTGAAGTGCATGAAAGCGAAAATTCCGACGCTCCTTGAAGCGTACACAGACAACTGCGTAGCACGCGCCCAGTTCCCACAGCAAACAGGAAGTAAGTGATCGCTGATATTCTAGCACTCAGACAAAGTCACTTCTTACCGGCTGGATCTCCTACAGATGGAGGATAAATGCTGACAGGTAGACATGCTTCACACACGCGCTACCGAGCCTGTATCTCACCGGAGCTTCTTCCGAACGAGCGCGTGCATCGCTATTAAAGGTCCGACGCAGCGTGCGCCCATAGTTCCGGCGCGTGACTCAGACGCTCAGCGCTATAGCCTCTTTAAATGAAAATATAATATCGATACTTGGTGAGAACCCATCGAGAATCGATCGCAGGACTAAATATCGCGATATATCGCAATATCGATATTTTGGCACACCCCTATTGAAAACCACAGTTATTAATAAGATTATGATGGTTATCCATCCATCCATCTTCTTGACCGCTTTGTCCCAAGTCGTAAATAAGTCATTTCTGGCAAACTTTTCTTTGTTTTTTTTCCTTCCGTCTTTGTCTTCTCATGATCTTCAGATGGAAACTAAAAAGACGTCCAGTCATGAGTTTCCTTCTTCCAAGTCAATACCTGAATACTTTTCTCTGTCAAATGTCGTGCATTATTGTTTATAGCTGTAAAAGACACATGAAGAAGAAATATCTAGATCGAAGTGTTTTTGGTAGAAGAACCGGACTGTATCGTATCGCCATAAAGTGAGTTGAGTCCTTTATCTGTCGAGATGTGAATCGAATCCTGTGAAGGGAAATACACGCCCCTAGCAGAAAGGGAGGATGACATTAGAAAGGACCAGTATAGCGCTAAGCTAGTGTTTCCTCTTTACGGCAGTATTCTTCTTAGAGCCCACAATCTTCTTTACACATGAACTTCCTGTTCTACACGATGTACCAAAAGTAAAGACAGAAAAAGACGAGCTGCTGGATGACCTCCATTATTGTTGCTTTGCTAGTCGTTGCACTGCAATGACACGCTAGCGGTCTACACCACGCATGAACCATGAAAACAAACCTCAGTGGAAACGAGGCTCAACTGAGTGGAAACGCTCGCCAGAATGAACTGGACCGTACCGGATCACTCCTTACCGGACCGGACCGCTCAGTGGAAACGAGGTTCTAATGTCCTCCCGCCTGTCTGTCGATGTGCATGAATACAACATGAGCTCACCTTTGCGCAGTAGGCATAGACATAGGAAAGAGGCCTAGACTGATTGACTCCGCCCCCTGCCTCTCCAAACAGGAAGTGGCTCCAAGAAGCCAAAATCCCAAAGATAACAGCTGTTATCCCTAATAATTGGTCAGAATAAACATTCTGGATCGGATTCCTTTTTAACATCTTGACAATCCTCTTTTTTTTTCAAGACATTATTTCCTCATCACAAGTTATTCAAGTTATAAACTGACCAATCAGAAGCCTCAGTAAAGGAGGTGGAGCCTGCTGGTTCCACGTCTCACATTCAAAATCTTTGACAGGTGTTTTGTAACTTATTGTCGATCAAGTGGTGGGGGTGTAGCCACCGCAAGCTCACTCCTGATTGGTGGGAGTGGTTGCCATAGAAACAATGACTAAGGATGACTGCTCACTCACGTCGTCTGGCTCCATCATGGTGCCGTCTACATTGGGAAAACCTGGGGACTGAATTGGCGTCATTTGGTTGAAGCTGGAAGTGAACCGTTTTCCCCTCAGTCCAGTTCTCTGATACAGTCAAAGAATGTCGTCCAGAGCTCAGCAGAGGCGGAGCTAGCCATGAAAGCAGGACCTGAACCGATGCAGAAGAATGCAGGTGAGAGGCTTCAACATGTCAGAATAAAGACTGCTGATGTGGAGCAGGTCTGGCTCCAGCTTACAGCGTGGAATGGAACCTCTTTATTGGTCCATGTGAGGCTCTGTGAGTGAATAGTTCTGATGGAGGAGGAAGTTAGAGAAGTATCTGAGCTCTCTGTGCTTGTTCTGATGGAGAAAACTTTCCTCAGTCTGATTACAGAAAGTAGAGGTTAGAACATTTGCTGCATGCTCTTAGTGCATTCTGGGATACATGATTTAAATCCACTGGGGGGGGGGCACATGATGATAACCACATTGTCTTCTCTACACGTCCACAGAGCCTGGGAGGAGGACTTTAGCTTCTCCTTTCTGTGGCCATCAGTGGATTTAATCCTCTAGCAGAGGATGGAGGAGCTGCGAAGCTTCGGCCCTCGTGCTCTAATCCAGAGAAATCCACATTATTTCCTTTAGCCTGTGCATCAAGTGCTGTCACTTAGAGCCTGAGAAAGCTTAAAGTAAAAAGGCGGAGAGTCTCGGTCCACGCTGCGAGGAGCAGAAATAGCAGCCTGTTTATCCCTGACTGAGAGAGCAGCTTTTGGGGCTTTTCCAGACATTGTGCTGCAATGACAATTTAATTATGTGAGCTAGCCAACTGCCTCTAATCTGATCATGTTCACCTATGAAGACAGCTGCTTTTAATAGATTCTTTTCTAACTGCTCCTGGAAAGGACTTGGACACGGATGGCCTTTGTGAGGCTCGTATCCATCCAAACTGCATTAAAGAGGAATCAGTGTCCTTTGAAATGAATGTAGAGGAAGTGGTCCAGTCGCCGTGGCGACTGATGGCAGAGCGAACATCTGTGTAAGGTCGTGTCTAAACCCGCACTCATTCCCAGATCGTCACGTTTTGACGTTTGGTTAAGGACCCTCAGCTTCAAAAGTTAATGTTTGTGGCGTCCCCAACTCGACTTTTTTTGACGTACTGGCTGCTCCAATGAAATCAAGGCTGAGCCTTCAATCTTCTGATCAGAGGTCGACCGCCCTACCACTGCACCACAGCCGCCTGTTAGGGTCCCGGGTTAGGATACCAGTGTCCTGAAGTTCGGCCCGCGTCTGGGACCGTATCCGACAAAACGGCCGAACACCTGATTCAATTCAGCCAGCGCATCATAACGAGCTGGGGACACTCAAAATGTCAAAGTGAAGCGGCGGGTCCTCAGCTGAACGCCAATATGTGATGATTTGGGAGCATTGAGATGAATATTAATGGATGTATAAACCCCTCCCACCTCTCCTTCCATACAGGAAGTACCTGCTGGTTCCAAGATGTCCCATAGACTTCCATTTAGAAACAGTTATTTCTCATTTTATGTCAGAATAACCGTTCATGCTTCCTTCTTAACACATTCTTTCTAATCCTAATTTTTTTAAATACATTTTTTCTTTATCACCAGTTATTCAAGTTATAAATGGACCAATCAGATGCCTCAGTAAGAGCATGTGGTGCCCACTGGCCCCGCCTCCAACATTTGATTGACAGATTCCCCTGAGCTGCTTTGGGGTGTGGACTTTGAACGAACGTCCTCCTGATTGGTGAAAGTAGTTCCTCAGACTAATCGCTGTGGAGGCGGCCAATACGGCGGTAGACGAATCAGGAAGTGACGGCGAAGGCTCTGGGCTGATTTCACGAGGGCTGGAGGTAATGCATATCCTACAGGGATCTTAACGCTTGTGATGTCCAGTTCTTCTAAACGGTCTATGCTGGGAACGAGTGTGTCATCTGAGCAGCTGCAGAAAACAGATCATGATGATGGACAAAAGCAGAAGCTTGTGATTGGTCATTAGTGTGAATGATGTCATGACTTTCTCCTCCTCAGTGTTTTAACGACACTTGTGGGATAA
Organism: Oryzias melastigma; assembly: GCF_002922805.2. Classification (NCBI taxonomy): domain Eukaryota; kingdom Metazoa; phylum Chordata; class Actinopteri; order Beloniformes; family Adrianichthyidae; genus Oryzias; species Oryzias melastigma. The sequence continues at coordinate 328,947 of NC_050528.1, forward strand.
GAGCGGAACTTCCAGCTGCCCTTTTTTAGTAAAGCGATCCAAACCAGCCAAAGAACTCAAAAGAAGCGAACATGAGAGCGGCTGCAGGCTCGGTTCTCTTTAGAGAGGAGCAGCTCCTTAATGAAAGCAGACGAGCTGCAGAGATTCCTCTTTTGTTCGGCGCTCTTTTGTGTTGAAGTGTGAAGATCTTCCTCCGTTTAGTCGACGGCAGCTGAAAGCAGGAGCCTGGAAAACAGCCGTATCAAAACCCGGCACAGCAGAACCGCTGTCAGAACCGAGACGTCCACCATTTAAACACACAGTTGTCCTTTAAGCGGATGTCTGTTCACCTGGACAGCAGGTAGCGTACCTGAGCGCTGACAGACAGCCGGACCCGCCTCTCTAACCTGTCGGGACTCCATGCAAATGAAGCGTTTCCGGCTCGCTGCAGCTCACTAATTAGCAGTTGTGCACGCTCTGCATTACAGTGCGATTAGGCCGTCCATTATTGTGTGAACGCCAGCAGAACCGCGTCCTCGCCGCAGACTGTCATGCGGCTGCATTTGCTTAACAAACGGAAGATCAAAGGCGCATTCTTGAATCCTAATCAAATCCATTTCAGGTCCCATGCTGGCGCTGGATGGCGGCGGCGGCGGCGTGAGGCCCACTCTGAATACCTGCAACAGTAAATAGATAGGAGGGAGGCAGGATTTGCATATAAAAAGGAGAAACGATAAAAGAAAGTACTTAACCTGAAGTTTCTCACCATCCAACACTCTGGCACCTCCAACAGAATGACAGAAGACGGCTTCTTATCAAAGGGGATCCCATTATAAGATAATTGTATTTGCTCTAGATGGAGACTGAGAGCGAAAAAGGAAACAAAGCCGGGCCTGCAGCTCCGCTGAGCGGGACATGGATCTGTGGGAGAGCGGAGAGCCAATTAGATGAAAGCGTGAGCGCGAGGACAGCGGAGATGACTGTTGTGTCAGCGTACATTTGTAATGGGGCCTGTTACTCACAGATGATCTGCTTTGAACATGGAGGAATCTTATGAGCTAGAACTCATGTTGTGTCAATTACCAGCAGCAGACGCTGATGAACAGACGAGTTCAAACCCTTCACCGCTACACCCCATTACCACTGCTGCTGTCAGT
>NC_050528.1:330902-347284 GCF_002922805.2 Oryzias melastigma
GAGGAGGAGGAGGAGGAGGAGGTGGCTTCAGTCTAAACTAGTCCTGAACTATTGCAGCTGCAGGTTAACCTTAACACCAGAAGCTGTTACGATCTCTGAAATATCTGAGCAGAGCCTCTCACCTGGACAGGTGAACTACTGACCAGCATGTCAGGAGGCGGGGCTTCTTTCTGTAGTAATCAGGCTAATTCTGACAGCATGTGACACAAGCAGGAAGACCGGAGCAGAAAATCCTCTTTATGTTGCTGTTTGTGTTCAGTCAACCCCCCAGCATGAAGATCAGGGCCGGCTGACCTCGAGTTCCTATTGTTGCTCGGCGTGGTTCGAGCGCTGCACACGGCGAGCAGGTGTTGGATTAGCGCCGGCGGTCGCCGTGGTCGCTGCGCTAGCAGGACGTCAGAGGAACGCCGCCATGTGCTGGACGCTGATAATGACGGTTGCATCACAATGAAGCCGCTGGAGTGTTGAGTCAAATCAAAGAGCTCAACCGTATCTGCGCCCAACATGGCGGCAGACGCCCACAACAAAGAGCGGCGTGCTGCACGCTGAGCTGATGGGGTTTATGTCAGAGCGGCGAGGAGCGACGCCGGCTTCTGCGGCGTCAGACTTTCCTGATTCCAGGATCGAGTGGAGAGAGTTACGGTGAGTTTGGTCAACAGAGCAGAAAAGAACCGTAAAAAAGGAAAAAACTTTTTATGGTTGTTTTTTCAGCTTGTTTGTCATTTTGACATTAAAACCTTTTATTTTACAACCAATTTTTACATTCGTAATATTAAACTGTAGATTGTAAGTGTACAAAATAAGTAAACAGTTGAAATTCTTTAAATTACTGTGAAAGAATGAAAAGAAAAATGAAGAATCGTATTTGATTTGATTTAATGATCAGAGGAGCAGAACCAGAAACTTTCTGAGGGAAAGTCGTCTGACTGTAGCGTCCTCTGCTGTTCCTGTAAACCTCTTCACATGTGAATGAGCGTTTTGACCTTTATGTGTGAACAGTTTGTGTCTGACGGTGAGAGACCTCCCTGCTCACAAAATGTCACAAAAAGATAAAAGTTCAGAGGAATAAAGAAGTGGGCTGTCGAATTATCACGTTAACCACAATTCATCAATTACAGACATTTTTTAAAGTTTTTTTTTTCCTTTTTTTAATTAAATCACATGAATCTTTTGCTTCTGTGACGTTTGTTCATGTTTGATAATGCACACCCGGAAGAGCATTATCATGAAAAGGTCATTTACGAAAAAATAAAAATCAAATCAATTATTTACACTTCCATCCTGTTACATTTTTAAGTTTGAATCATCATCACATAAGCAGACTGTTTAAAACGCGGCGTGTCGCGTTGTCATGGTAACAGCGACTGTTTTCAGCTCTCGCCGAGGAAAGAGATCGTCATGAGAAAACAAAGCATTTCAGAGTTCTCTTCCTGCACGTGTTTGTCCAGAGGATGAGGTTAAAGTTTGTGTCAGAGAAAGTCTACGTAGTTCAGTTCGTGTTTCATTTCCTCCTCATCTTCTCTTTTTCTCTTCTGCTTCATCTCAGGTCTCTAAATGATCTAATTCACCAAAACGGTTAAAGGAAAATATAAAATCCTTGATCTCTCTTCTGTCTTTCTGTTGTGATGAACTGGAATAAAGTTTATCAATATATGAATCATGATCCTAATGAGAAGGTCGTAGTTGATGTTTTTTGGATTCCTCAGAAAAGAGTTCCTCTTGTTTTCTGGTGTTTGTAATCACAACATTCTGGACCGGATGTTCTTTTATTATTTTTTCATTATTTGAGATTCAAAGATTCAAAGATTCAAAGACTTTTATTGTAACTGTCAGTTAAACTGAACAGTTAAATTGTGGGGAGTCCACCAGCAGCAATGCACAGCACAATAAAAAATATAAAAAAGAAGTTAAAAATAAGAACAAAATAAATAAGTAGAATAAAGTAAAAAATATAACGTATTTAACAGTAATAATAATATGAAACTGTACAGAGGTAGGGCAAAAAGAGAAGTATACAACATGATTGCAGCATAGTAATAAATATTATTTAAAGTGAGGTGTGCAGTTGTGCAAAATTGACAATATTTCAGATTGTTCATTGGATGTTGTTCAGCATCCGTATGGACCAGGGGAAAAAGCTGTTTGTGAGTCTGGAGGTATGTGACCTGATTGACCTGTAGCGGCGTCCTGATGGCAGCAAGTCAAACAGGTGGTGGGCGGGGTGGGTTGGGTCCTTCAGGATTGTAGATGTTCTTTTTTGGCAGCGGGATCTTGATAGGGTTGCAAGGGGGGGCAGGGGGCAGCCGATGATTTTCTGTGCTGTGTTGATGACCCTCTGCACAGCCTTTCTGTCCAGTGATGTGGAGCCTGGGTACCACACATTCAGAGAGTAGGTCAGAATACTCTCCACAGAGCAGCGGTAGAAGTTCACCAGCAGCCTCTGATCCAGATCACACCTCCTCAGGATGCAGAGGAAGTGCAGCCGCTGCTGAGCCTTCTTCACCACGGCTCGGATGTTTGCTGACCAGGACAGGTCAGCAGAGATGGTGATGCCCAGGAATCCGATGGAGTTTACGCAGTCTACCCGTTCTCCATTTATCTGTAGAGGGGCGTGGGCGTGTCTTCTAAAGTCCAAAATGATTTCTTTGGTCTTCTGGACATTTAGGACATTAGGACATTAGGACATTGAAAACAGAATCCCTCTTAGTGGAGTAAAAGTTAAGATTGAAGTCTGCTGTGATAATAAACTTCATAAATACACTTTTTTATTGTATTCTGATCTTTCTGTGACACAGTGTCACAAATTTAAACAAAATACTTCAAAATTGGGATTTTAGAGCAATTATTAGGCTGAAAATGGATCTATTAAATCAATTAATTAGAAAAATTAAGTACGGGTCACAATTAACTGGTCCCATAAACAATTAAATGCAAGAGAGCACTAATAAAAGCACTGACTTAAATTTCACCTAAGAATATATATATTTTGATTTTAAAAAATAGTTTCCAGTGAAATTCAAATACCCTGAACATAGTGTGTTTTAGGAATCACTTATCAAAGTGTCAACATAAAAAGATCCATATGGATCCAGAACTTGTTGGTTTCATGATTATTTGTTCCACCTGCTACTCTAATCAAGAGCGCAGCGTTAGACAAGTTCATCCTTCGTTAATAGTGCTGGTTCGTCTGTCCGTCCGGAGAGGAGCTCTCCTCCATGTAGTCATCCCTGAAGTTTCTTCTTTGTCCTGAATCTGTTTTTTAAGAGTTTTTCCTCACAGAGAAGCAGGTTTAACCGGTTTAGTTCATGTTGTGAAGCCCAATGAGACCACCGTGTACTGAAACAGGGCTGGACTGAATTGTCCTGACAGTTACCATGTTTCCTGAATGGATCATATTTTTATTAATAGATAAAAATTCCTTCTTTTTTTGCCTCAGTGGCAAAATGTGGTATCCATGGCAACAGTAGCCGGGGGTTTAAATAACACGCAGAGCATCATTTTCTCTTTGACTTGACATCCAAATGGAGCCCAAACGGGACGTGTTCCTCTGAGTGACAGGGGCCTATTAGCAGCAGAACAGCCTTCATGTTCCAATAACTCTCAGGCGCCGTTGTCTCTGACTCACCTGTTCCTGCAAAGGTCAGGGTTGGTGAGGTTACAGCCGGCCGGGACGGCCGCAGGAGGGGGGCGAAGAGTTGCGTTCATCACACGAGGACTGTCAATGCAAACAAAAGGAAAGTTTCATTCATATTTGCCCTGTTTCAAAGGAGAAACTCTCAAAGTGATGCCTCCTCCTTGTTTGCATGTCTCCATGGTAACCCTCAGCATCTGTCGGCCAAACTCCGATCTTTGGAAAGATGTCTGGCTCTGACCTCTCTCACTCCTCAGTTTCAATTGTTCCCAGTGATTTCCCTACTGCTGCCCTGACAGGCTGCTGCCATTAGCTGGAGACATCAGAGAGGAACTCTGCGTTAGTCAAGGCCCCACATGCTTTCTTTGACACAAAATACCATTTCTGGAGGCAGAGTGCTTCAGCGCGCCGCGATCTCTGTGGATATAATGAGCTACCTTTCCGTCTGCACGCGGCTCCGCTGAAGATCAAGTCAACATTAACAATTGTTCTTGAAGAAAGCGCTCATCAGAGACGGTGAAAGCGAGCGGTTATGCAGAGTGAATGCGTCTGCATTGCCCCTGACATTACTCCTCTCGAGCAGAACTGTGCTGTAACAAAGACGGCTCCGTGAACCTGACAGCTCCTCAGCCTCATCGCTGGAGGCTCCCCGCTCTCTGTGGGACACGTCGCCGCGTGGACCTGCGTGGAGCAGCTGATTAATCACACCTCAAACAGGGTTGGTGGGCTTCCAGGTCAACACGTGGACGGAGCTCACACATGAAGCGGCTGTAATGAGAGCTGCTTCTCTTCAAGGAGACGGTCGTCCTGAAACGTCTGAACGTCTGCTTCTCTATTTCCACCTTAAGCCCTACCAGGAAAATTCTACTTTTTCAGGTTTGAAGTGCATTATACTGTTCATTCCTCTCTAGAAAGAACCCCAAAGCATCAGCACGATGTGAACCGCCCCCTCCAGGAAGAGTCTGTTCTGCAAGCTCCGCCCCCAGACTTTGGTGCTAAGGTAGTTATATCCTTCCTTTGGTACCACAGCTGTACCAGAACCGCTCTCTGACCCATCTTTCAAGGTGGTCTCGGTTCGTTTTCAATCAGACTGAACTTCTGTTCGCTCTGAGATTCCTCAGTCTGAATATGAAACAAACCGAGAGTGGAAGAACTGAACCAAAACGGCCACCGTACCCGACAGTCACGTTAGAAATGAGGCGATTGGTGAGGACAAATGTAGAGCAGTGATTGTCATGTTAGGCAAAAGAAAATAATTGGTTTAACTGTTTACTTGTTAGAACGTTTATTTCAACGCCACTAAAAAACGTATAACTCTCTTTTCTTAATCTTGTTACGCGGCGCGTCCGCGGGCTGCTGCCGTGATGTCATCTTAAAACTCTATTGTAGTTCCAACAGAATTCTCTTCACAACAACGTCATAACACCACAACGATGAGACACGGAAACTCATTCAAATCTGTTTGGATGAATTCACGCTCAATAAAACAACTTTTAATGTGATCCACGTTGATTCTACCTACAATCTACACGTCACAAACACTTGTTAGCGTGTGTAGCCGTAGCGTCTCCAGTTACCGTCATGCAGGATTCCTCCGCCGTACCAAAGCTGCAGTAAAAAGTGTTGAACCTTCATACAGACGCCCAAAATCCATCAGAAAAAGCAAAGTTTGAGTAAGAGAAAAATCCTGGACAGCATTTACAGACCGCAACACATCCATCCTTCTCTTCTGGTTTGACCCGCCCCTATAGCTGCTGGCCAATGACTGAAGAGATCTCAAGGATGACGTCATGAAATGGGTGGACCAACAAGGAGTGAAAGGCGGAGCCTCAGAGATCGAGTCGTTTTACTTCCAGGTGTTAAAATGCTCCACAAACAAAAATGTCTCGTATTTCATAAATAATTTGTGTTTTGGTGTTCTGAAGACAATATATGATCATATACATGGATATACAGTAGTTTACTCTAAAGACTGAAGAACATCATGGTATGGTCCTCTAAACCTGAAGACTCCTCTTTGATCAGTCGATCATCCGTCTCTCCTGCTCCACACCAGCTGATCCGTGTCCGACCTTCTGACTGGAAACGTGCACAGTAGACGCTCGACATGCAGTTTGAGCCAAAATGACAGGCTGCCGTCTTTGGTTGGGGGCGGATTGTAATGTATCTCGACTTATTTTGATGGGAGATGTTTGATGGACGTTTGAGAAAGTTTACTCATATTTTTGCTCGCCGGCGAGGCCTTTGATATTGATGGGCAGGTGTGAAGGGTAATAAGTAGCTGCAGAGAGAAAGCACTGACAGAAGCCATTACCTCTGCTGGAGAACACTCCACACATCCACTCAAATCAGAAAAAAGAGGAGTATAAATAGGAAAATGCTCATCGGCTTCAGCATGGCTGCTGGAAAATGGAACACTATGGGGGCACAATATGTCTTCCAAATGGGTCTGAAGAACTCATCTGTTTCTGCTGCCTGTGGAGGAGAGCTGTCACTCGGCGGAGAGCAGAAGCGCTTTTAACCCCAGCCTGTTGTTTCTGGATCCAGCACCGACGAGGCGGACGCCACCGTGAACGCCACAGGCACGTGTGGGGGGGTTCAGTCTGGAGGACGACAGTCTGACCCAAAAAACGGCACTGGACCGGTTTACTGGACCAACCATGAATGAGTGATCAGGATGTCTCAAGGGAGGGTCACCTCCTTCACCTCCTTACCAAGCTCTTATTGACACATTCACACTGTAGTGAATCTCCTGCTGCTTTCTGTAGGATTTTCTACACGGAAAAACGAAATCACACTTTCAGAGATTTCCTCGATCTATCAAAACAGACATTACTGCTTGTATTTTTGGTTTTCATAAACTAGTTTTTGAAATATTAAGCTAAATATGCCCCACAGGAATGAACGAGAAAGTCTTCAAATTTCAACATTTTAAGTAGATTAGCAACAAACCTTTAAATATATTCATGGACATGTTTTCATCTTTATAGAAATTTAGCCAAAAAGTGGAAGTTTAGATTCTATTTTAGCAACATGCTAACATTTTTTGGCTAATTTGGTTTACTGAGGAATTTTAGGCTATTTGGAGTTTAGCTAGTTTTTAAGATGTGCTAACTTTTATTTGGCTAGTTTGGCCTTTATTGAGGTTTTTTATGTTAATTTGGAGTTTAGCTAATATTTTAGCAACATGTTAACGTATTTGGCTAATTTGTTTTCTACTGGGGAATTTTAGGCAGTTTTGGAGTTTAGCTTCAATTTTAGCGACAGGCTAACATCTTTGAATAATTTACTTTACTTTAAGCAACACGCTAGCTTTTTTGGCTAGTTTGGAGTTTAGCTCAAATTTAGGCAACACTAAATATTTTTGCAGAATTGGCACAGATTTAGGATTTTAAGGCAATTTTACTACAAAATTTTCAGAAATGTAGGTCAAGCTACAACAGTTAAAGTTAACCCTTTATTAGGAAATGTAACATTTTGCAAAAAGCTTTTGCATTTTCAGTAAATCCGTTCAACAATTACAGTAAACTGTGTCATCATTTTCAGCAAAAGGTTCAGCATCTTCAGAGGCCACTTTCAGCTTAAAGCATTGACATCAGCATTATCGCAGGTAATGCGACTGTTCTAGTTGGCTTTAGATTGGTCTCTGAAGAGGATATTTGCAGAACTCTGAAGCTAAACCTGATAAATGGGGTTAAGATTCCATTTGGAGGCTACAAACGAAGCTGGTTTGGCAGGAAGTAGCCACCTCGTTAACGAATCATCAGCCAATCACATCTGTGATTTGGGCTCATCATTACATTTCCCATGAAGCCTCTCTCCATGCTGGCCCTGTGCTGATGAAGGTGTGGGTGGGAAACATGGCAGTGAAAGGGTTTGATGGTTGAACGGCAGGAATCAAGAAAACCGTTAGCATACGGGCTGTATGAGCAGCATGAAGGAAAATGAAATTCCAGTTGGCTGATAGGATCTACCAGCGTCTTGATCATTGATCAGAACATGTTGGAGCCCTGCACACAGGAAAAATCCCACAAACATCTTAATTCTCTCTGTTTTAGATTTTAGATCATTTTACTGCTCAGAGATCCGGCTGCTCGTTTCTACAGGAGTTACGGTGAAATATCACAGCTGTTGTCGGGACGCTGGTTCCACCGGCTGATCTGATTGGTCGGCGTTTCTTCCGTCTTCATCAGAGTTTCTAACCCTTCCAGTCTTGTGACCACAGTCCACGTTTCTCCGTCTGGTTTGGACTTTGTTTTAGGACTCTGACTTCAGCATCAGTGCCTGTCAGCTCCCTTTGACTTTCTGTTTGGTTTTATGTGGAAAACAGGACATACGGAATCCCCAACATGGGTGCAGCGGTACGCACGAACCATCAGGTGATAAACACAGCTCGGACAGTGGTCACATGACTGCGACTCTGCTGAGTCACCTTTGTCTTCATAGACTCTATGAAAACGTAAACGTCCTCAAATGCAGAGCGCGAGTCTCTGTTGCAGTTGCAACACGAAAGTGTCTGGAAAAACCTTTAAACTGAAACGTTGGCTTCTACAAGGCTTTAGCTTCACTGTTGACTTTCTCTGAACAACTGTAAAAAAATAAAATAAACTGAAGTAAAAAATAAACTACCGTGACTCTTTGACCGTTTAACACCAGGAGTGCTCAAACCTTTTTGCTCAAAGGACCCAAATCTAAACAGGATTCCGGTCCGTGGGCCAAATGCAATTTTTTTTACTTGTTGGAAGTATATTGTTGGAACATCATCGACATTCAATGGGTTTTAATTTAACACTCTGCAGCTTCTGCCGGCATGACTGGACCGGCCAAAAGACAACCTTTGGTGGGCCGAATGTAGCCTGCAGGCCTCACTTTGGGCGCTCATGGTTTACGTCGTTAATCAAACCTGCTTGTTCTGACGCAGAGAAAAGGAAGCAAATCTACTTTCTTCAGTCTTTTCCTTTCAAACAAATATTGTGTGTCTGTGGTTAATTCTTTGTCAAACACAAAGTTCTGATGAAGAACAAACCGGACCAGTCCGTTTCGCCTCACACTCGTGTGGTTTCTGTATTCATCGACGTTTGCATCTCCATGAATGAAACCATCATCCGCCCGTCACGCGTCCTCAAACCTTCAACCTGCAGCTCAGCTGCTCCGCTTCTGTTCATTCCATGACTTTCGGTTAGATCTCAGAAAGTTCTAGTGATTAACAGAAGACCCGAATCATTTCAAAGAGCATGTTTTCTCATAAATAAATGTGTTTTTTGATAATTGCATCTTGGATCCTCCATGACATCACAAACTCTGAATGGATGAAGAAAAGAGGAACATTGGGATTTTCTGTATGGTTACCAAGATGAAAGTCTCTTTAGATTTAAACAGAGTAAAGTCAAATGTGAGTGTCATTGGATGCTGATGTAGGGTTGACTGAGTACACCTGTGGGGAGGTGTGGTTACTGTCTTGGGAGGGTTTTTATTTGTGTCCATAGGCCTCCGGAGCAGTCAGGAAGGGGATGGAGAGACCGAGCAGACACGCCCAGACGCCCCAGGGTGGAGTAAATTGGGGCGGGGCGGGGAAGACGCTGTCGCCGGCAAACGTACAGTGATCACCTGTCGACGCCCCTCTCAGACGGCCGCCTGTCGACGCCACACGCACGGAGGAGGCATCGGCTCACCTCTCAAAGCTCAGTTGACCACCAGCAGTATTTTGTTTTGGGACTATATTTTCTTTAAGAGTTTGGTGTAACTTTGTTTTATTTTGGGGCTTGATACACGTATTTTTGCATGTTTTAGTTGCGTGGACATCTTCTCTGCTGGTGGGGTCAAGGTGAAAGGAGTGGGACCGATGACCAAGAAGAGAGGGGTGAACGCTGTGATTTCTTTTTAAAAGAGAACTCTTTTCTTTTTTTAGGCCTTGAAGATTTTATGGAGCAAACAGATTTTATCCTTCTAGCTCTTTTAACATCTTTTAACGTCTTTTAGACTTTATGGATATTTTATGTTTTCATAAAGTGAGTGTCAAACAGTCTCTTGACTTGCTACATTTTTGGGGCCCAGTCGTCTCCCCAGCGGATCTCCAGAGTTGGCCCCCTCCCTCACACCTACGTGACATGAGTATTATTGTTGTTGCTTCCAAAAACACGATCATATTCATTTTCAGACATCCTCTGTTCAGTCTCGAATGTCAAGAAAAAAAATCAAACCGCTGCATTTCAGGACAATCTGGATCTCAGTCAATATTTGTACTAATACATAAAAAACAAATGACTGAACCAATAAAAGAGGATTTTTAGTATTTCAGTCATAGAAACAGGCTGGAAACAGTCCAGACAGACTTACTGTCTCCTTTCTGGAGCAAAATGAGTACATTCTGAGTTTAAACAACACGTGTTGACGTAAACAAGCACAAGTGTTTGGAAGAAAATCAGAACTTCTGCTAAAATGTAACCCAGATTTAAACTAAAGCTTCAGCAAAACAGATCTTTATTTGAGTCTTGATTGTCAGTCTTTGAAGGGTAATTCTAGGTCCTGGACGGTCGGGGTTCTAGTGAAACTGGAGGAGTTCTGATGTGGTTTTTGATCAGAGATGCTCTGGAGGAAACTCCCTCCGTGACTCTGGCCTTCCTCTGAGACTGCAGCTCTTTAAAAAGGCTGCACCATAATTACAAGGCAGAGATGCAGCAGGTCAAAGAGAGGACAGGAATGAACGTGATATCCGGAACATGAATCATATTTTCATCTCCGTAGACAAGGAGACAGAGGGAGGGTCATAAATCACAACCACAGATGTGCTGCTCACTACAGGCTGCGTCGTCACCAACCTTTATTTCTGGGTTCTTCAACGATAAATGGAGCAAAACCCAACAGGGAAAACAGGGTTTTAAATTGTGTAAATAATTGCAGTGAGAGTTTAGCTAAACATAACAGACCTACAGCATCAAAACCACACAGAACCGATTATTGAAACCAGTAATAGAACTTCAGTTTCTGGCTGAAAACCTGGATGTGGTTCTCCAAAGTCTGCAGGTGAACAAAACCGTTTTATCACATCTCTGTGGTGACAGTTCAGTGAGAGCGGTTCTAGTCTGATGACAGGATGTTTGATTACTGACAGCTACAGTCTGACTGAAGGTAACCAACTGAGTGGGACAACATGTGATCAACATGTGATCAACACGTGAACAACACATGATCAACACGTGATCAACACGTGATCAACATGTGAACAACACGTGATCAACATGTGATCAACACGTGATCAACACGTGATCAACACCTGAACAACATGTGATCAACATGTGAACAACACGTGATCAACACGTGATCAACACCTGAACAACATGTGATCAACATGTGAACAACATGTGAACAACACGTGATCAACACGTGATCAACACGTGAACAACACCTGATCAACACCTGATCAACACGTGAACAACACGTGAGCAACACGTGATCAACACGTGATCAACACGTGAACAACACGTGAGCAACACGTGATCAACACGTGAACATCACGTGATCAACACGTGATCAACACGTGATCAACACCTGAACAACACCAACTTTATGTCCTTTAATATTAATTGTGTTGCATTTTCATTATAATTAAGTCATTTTGTTTAAAAATACACAAAAATGAATCAAAATAAAAGAGGAAGGTTAATTAAAAGAATAGAAGAGATAAAAACTAACTTTTTCCTCACAAAACCTTTAATAAGAATAAACAGCAAAACAATTATAAATACTTATTCCTCCTTTTTCATTAAGCTGTTATTTATTCTTTAGCTATAAACATGATGAGATTCACAGCGACTGACGCTTCTGGTTCAAACACACACAGTCACACACACACCGACACACACACACACATGAAGTAAACACCAGCTTATCGTTGATCCTCTTCAAAGCGTCGGACTCTTTCTCTCAGATATTTCCTGTTTTGCGTTCTAGAGGAGGTTAATCGGCTGCAGGAGGACCTCAGGATCTGAACAGTTCAGTCGACAGGAAGCTGTTTCTCCTGCAGACTCTGGACTGTTCTGTGGCTTCATGAGCATTTTATCTTATTTTCTGGCGTTCGTGACCTTTGCAGGGCTCTCAAACGGCGGCCCACGAGTATTTTTAGGACCCATCGCTGCCGTTTCAAACCCACACGGCGCCTTCATCTCACACCCTCATTATTCTGGGATTCTGTTTGAAACTCAAAGCTGGAAGTCAAACCACCAGCAAATAAAATCTCTGAAAGGATCTTTTCAAACAGATCATTTCCATAATAATCTCCTAAATCCTGGTTGTTCTTCAGACTCGTCTCCACTTGAAAAGCTGAAGAGTCCCATCAGCAGAACCTCCAGGAACGAAGAAGTCTCTGCAGCCAGACGCAACCAGACGCTGATCCAGCACCAGCGGGTCGGGGTTTAACAGGTTCCTCTCTTCGGGGGGGGGTCGTGTCTACATGACGTGAGGCTGCAGCCCCCCAGATGACAGCAGCTTTAATGAATAAACCCAACTCTCCGGCAGGCTCAGAACTGCTGTGGGGGGGTGGAGGGTTCAAACCCCGTTGATCTCCGTCTGCAGGTCAGAGAGGTCACAGCCCGTCACTGTGGGGGGGTGAACCGCAGCTTTCTGATGGATTAAAATGAAAGTGTTTTGCTGATCATCGCTAGTTCCACAGAGAAAGTGTTAGCCTGGGGGCGGAGCTGGAGGCACAGACTCCTCCTGGAAGGGGCGGTTCCCACTTTGTGAGATCACAATGTGAGAAGCTCATTTTCGTTGGTTAGGAGGGGCTGGTGCTCAGAAATACTGCTTTGGGGTTCTTTATACTGAGGAATTTGCATTATGATAAACTTAAAACCTCAAAAAGTTGATTTAGTATGATAGAGGCGCTTTGAAGGAAGTCCGGTTCCATTCAGGACAGCTGCTCGCTCCTGTGTGGGTCTGTGGAGAGTTCTGCTGGGTTCTGGTGGATCCAATCCTTCTCCTGTTAAAACTGTTCTGGGAGATTCTGACAAAAACCAAAGAGAATCTGCAGGAAGCAGCGTGAAGCGGCGTGAAGCGGCGTGAAGCGGCGTGAAGCGGTGTGTCTGCAGCTGCAGAGCCGCGCAGCAGCTCGCTGTTCCTCCACACATCTCGCTCTATCAGACATGAATCTATTGATTTCTGCTTTCAGCTGCTTCACCTGCCCATAAATCTCACTTCACAGCAGCAGCACAAGGTCATCCCGCTCACCGAGACACCGCCTGACGGCTCGGATACGCGGCCGCACATGAGCTCATTACATGGATTCCTCTGAAACGTCCCTGAATGGTTTAACCCGCCGCGGAGAGAGACGCTAATTCCAGCTGCAATCAGCTGCCATGAAGAGCTGCAGATGGAGGTGAAATCAGAGGAAACCAGAGCAGGAGAGTCTGCTGCTGATGTCCTGAATGCAAATGTCCTGGGGGGGGGCTACTGTCAGAGGGCAAACATCTACCACCATGTGTTCATGGTCCTCCTGGGACGCAGGAGAAAACATGGTGGAGGAGGAGGAAGCTGGAGGTCCAGATGATGTGAGAAGATCAACTGAAGCTGAACTCCACTGACCTCATGGATGGTTGTAATCTTCATATTGAATGGAAGAAAATCCAGATCATTATTAATCAAAGTCGGTTCATTCGGATCAATCGATTCTCTGATCAGAAACAGATCCAGATCATCTTGATCCCAAACCTCCAGCCGTGTGACTCAGAGAGAAACACCTGGAACTGAACAGTGCAGCTGAAGTTTGACAGATTCCTGTCATAAGATAATCCATCCATCCATCCATCTGCCTGACCGCTTCGTCCCTTTCGGGGTCGCGGGGGTGCCGGAGCCAATCCCGGCTACTGATGGGCGAAGGCGGGGTTCACCCTGGACAGGTCGCCAGTCCGTCGCAGGGTGTCATAAGATAATATCTGCTTTAACTCATAAAAGATCAAACATTTTAACAAAGTTTACATCTAAATCTGTTCATCCTGGAGGTAGAGTTGAACAATCAAGACGTCTTCAGGTCAACAGGATGTAAAAACCTACAGAGTTTATCATCTATGTGAACCTCAGACATCAATTCATGTACCTAATCTAAATTAAATACATGCTAATTAAGTAATCCTTAACAAATACTCTCATTTCATTTTTCTTTGGCCAGAGAGCCACCATGGAGATTTACAGACTCCTGATTTACTTTAATATGATTCCTCTCCTCAGATGGATCGTAGGAACAGAAACGACTCATTGCTGAAGTCGATTGATCGTTCCACCTGAGAGAGACTGCAGACGTCCGACCCGAGCATCAGTTCTGTGGAGTTTCTTCTCGTCTTCATTTCTTTCTTCAGTTTCTGATGACAGAAGCAGCAGAATCTGATTCCTCACAGTCTGCTTCAGCGATCTGGTCCTGACACTTCAGAACTCATTCAACATGTTTGACCGCGATTGTTCGGGTGGAGGAGCTCCACCACGGGGGGGGGGGGCACCCACCACCCGTCCATGTCCGCCTCCTCTCCAAGTGGAAATAAAGTGTTTGAGGAGAGAGGCTCTGTCTGTGTTCCAGAGCCATTAGAGGAAGCGTGAGAAGAGAGTCTGCAGGAACATTCAAGCTGCTGCTTGAACAAAAGGAGAGCAGCGCGGCGTCCACGGGGCTGGGGGGTCAAGTGAAAGAGCCCCTCTCCCCACTAAATTAGATTAAGGTGAGTGTGGATGAAGGAATAAAAGCCTGTAGTCCTCAGCAAAGCTGCTGCTCTGAGGACGGCTGGATGTTCAGAAAGCCTGTTGGGGTCACGGTGTCACAGGAAGCAGAACCAACGGACCGGATCTGGTTCTGACCGGTTCTGACTCAAGACACCGAAATCACACAGCAGGGCAGAACGATTCAACACGTGTTGTTAATGGGAACGACCTCCAAGCAGAGAACTGAAGTCTCAAGGTGCACGCCCACACCGGACACGTCGGCGCACATTCAAGCAGACGCCTTCAGTGGAAGGTCAATGCAAACGTGCACACCAGAATTCACGGCGTCTAGAGCGCACGTTATACGAAGGTTTTTCAGTCGGGCTGTCAGCTCTACGCACAAATCAGGCTCGCATTGAACACGTGAATGTTCAACCCGGTTCAACATTTCCACGCAGTATCACAGCAGCACTGACCAATCAGGGACTCGGATTTGGGAGGGGCGTGTGGGTGGCGTCCACCTAAAACACGGAAGTGCCAAACATGATCAGAAGAGAATGAATCATTGTGGTTGGTCGGGTTGATATGAACCAGACAGACATTTAAAGGAACTTCTTCTTTTCTTTTACCTTTTCCCTTCAGGGGTCGCCACAGCGAAGGAGGAGGAGGAGGGGGAGGAGCAACGCTAACGAACAGTAACAATCCAGCAGAAGAAGATTCTCCTCCTGCTGATTCCTGCATGGCTGCGCTGTGTGGAAAACACCTGCTGAGCTCATGTTCATAAACCTGTGGAGAACGTGTTCTGGGACGTGTTCTTGGAGTGTTCTTGGACGCGTTCTTGAACGTGTTCTTGGACGTGTTCTTGGACGTGTTCTTGGACGTGTTCTTGGAGTGTTCTTGAACGTGTTCTTGGACGTGTTCTTGGACGTGTTCTTGGACGTGTTCTTGGACGCGTTCTTGGACGCACCACACTCAGCTGTGAAGCACCTTCAGTCCCAGCTGTCCTGACGGGACCAAAGATCAAAGCTGTGCGGCACACAGGTGACCTTCCGGAAATATGAGGTCACAGAGCGCTCAGTGAACCGTAAGAGAAAGTGTTTATCTACGGGCGTGCTGCGGGCAGCAGGTCGTAGTGAACACTTCTACACCAGTAAGGGGGAGGTGCAGGCGTGTCGTACGGAGTTTTCTGTTTTTAACTCCGCCCCCTAATCCTGCAGACTGAACAAGGATCCTGTTAGTGTTGTTCACGTGCACGCTCCTCGCTGCAGCCTCACGCCGCTCTGCTGATGTGAGCGGCGTGACGGCGGTTCTGTTTGGGGTCAGGTTCCTTCAAAACCCAAAAGAGCTGAACCCAGCAGCGATCAGAACCCAGTGCTTCATGCTGATGTCTATTATGGGATGTGTGGTTGTTCTCAGCTGAGGGTTTTTATTGTGTTTGCCTGATAACTGTAGGCAGGAGGTTTTTATTTTCTCCACCACCAAGTCTGAGCTCCTCAAATATTCATAAAGTCACAGAAACACCTTATGGGTTCTGGATTCTAATGACATTAAAGACGCTCAGTAGAAGCAGAACCACTCAGAATACAAACTACTTTTCATAAAGATTCAAACACCAAAGAGCACATTCTCTTCCAACATTAAATACTGACAGACTAAAAACAAAGTTTTGTCTTTGGCTTCTGGGTCGACTTTCTCTTTGTCACCCAGAAAGATTTGAGGCGCCGTGTCACCACGGATCAGCGGCTCCTCCATTTGAGACATTTCTGCCTGAAACTGAAAGTAAGAGCACAAAGGTAAGTCAAAGCGCTTGTCACGGCAAACTTGCTGTTCCAGCAGTCTGGAAATTGCTCTGATATTAGGGACTGCAATGCGGTGCCGTGCCAAAAGACTCGTGCCCTCATGGCGGGAACTCTAGCACTCCATTAATCTGTGCTAAAGCCGTCTGACTTCAGAAACAGAATCTTGAGGAGGATAAGGCGACTCGGAGGGAGAGACACCTTCGTCTGCAGGACAACGGTCCGCAAATGAGAACGAGACCAAGAATGCCTTACATTTCAAAGTGGGGGGGGGGCAA
>NC_050528.1:347299-352790 GCF_002922805.2 Oryzias melastigma
CCCCCCCCCCCCCCCCCATTAGGCTGAAGGCACTTTTTATTGTGGCTCCCTAATCTGTACATTTTCCTTATTTGTCTTTATGAAACCTTTAATATTGTTAGATGAGACACGGATTAGATCTTCTGTTTAAGATTGAATAGAAGCTAAATCTGGAGGAGCATCTGGATCATGTTCAGATATTTATTATGCACACGCTGTTTTCACACGTCTAAGAGCATAAAAGCTCAGCGTCTGACACCACCGAGTTTAAACCAGACGGCGAGGAAACCGCGTCTTCCTGCAGCTGCACGGATCACACGACTAAACACAACTAATAGTGACTCATGATGAATGCAAGTTCTAAGACAGACTCATGTAATGTCTCTAGACTGGGCAAGTTTATATATGTATATTTATTATATATATGAGACACACACATGTATATATGTATATTTATATGTACATATAAGTATATGTAAATACATACATATATATATATATATATATAATGTATGTATTTATATACAAAAATGTAACTGATTAATCACAAACCTGAGAAAAAATGAATCCTGATTATTTATTTCTTTGTTTTGTTTTGACCCTGAACCGGCTGAAGACGGTTGTTTTGTGTAGTGTAGTTAACTGGTGTTAATACAAATAAATGCTCTACTTTCTATTATTAATCGCATGCGTTACCGCGGTAACGTTGACAGTGGTTCTGAGCATGAAAACTGTTCCTCATCACAACAGTTAAAAAAACAGCTGGAATGAAGTCAGGCTTGGTTAATTATGTTAAACCAATCAAAGACTGCCGACCTTCATGTGGGCGGGGCCTCATGTGAATCCCATACTGTTCTGGAGAAAGAAATGCAAAAGAACCAAAATAGATCAGTTTAAGACCTAAATGACATCAGGAGAAAATGCAGAAGCCTTTCCAGACCTTCTGGTATTAAATGATGAAGAACATCCGGCGTCTTCTTCTGTGGTGGAGGACTGTGGTAATGACAGCCGGTCCTCAGAAGTCCAGGTCTCCGGTTCCAGTATAGAGAAGCTGCTTCATATTTCCCAGTGTTCACACCAGACTCTTCAAAGGCAAAGAGAAACTTTCCTGCATCAATGCGGCGGGAAACTGTTTGATGCTGCCAGTTCTTGATGTTCCTCCTTCCTGTGAGCTCCATGTTCAGAATTAGTGACATCAGTATTTCACACAGGCAGCAAAAAAGTCTTCTGGCTGCTTATTGGACCCCCCACTGTCAGAAATCTCCAGCTATATTCTCGTCGCTTCAGTTTCTGTGGATCATCTGAAAGCTCTCCTCCTCACAGGAAGTCTGTGGACTTCATCAGCATTTAGTTTCACCGTGACCTCCTAAATCTGGACTTCAGCCGGTTTACATTCACACCAAACACCTGATCTTCACCTGATTCCAGGAATTATCCAACATTTCAAGTCAGACGTGAGCAGATCGTCTCATGTCCTTCATCCCTCAGCAGAGAGGATCCATCAGAGCTCAGGTCCACAAGAACAACGTTCTGCAAACGTTCCATCAGATATTTCTCTGGTTTGTATCTGTGTCTTTGTGAACACAGGAAACATAACCAGAACATAATGTGGGTCAGCAGGTTATCTCCAGAACAGCCGTTTCCTCCAGGACTAGAGGACAGCAGGAGCGTCATGTCTGTTCTGCAGACATTCGTTTCCATGTTAACTAAGCAAATGCTGCCACTGTCAGCCATGTTACCGAGGTTGGAGAAGCAGGAAGTCTAAAGTTACAACATTCTGGATCTGATCACTCCAGGTATCAGATTATTGGGAAGTCTTCTGTGTTTTCACCTGAGAATGACCCGTAAGTCTGTACGGACATGTGATAACATGAGCTGAGGCACAAGACTGTCAGCATGTCTACGCTGCTCTCTTCTACGCTGGTCTCTTCTACGCTGCTCTCTTCTACGCTGCTCTCTTCTACGTTGCTCTTGTCTATGCTGCTCTTTTCTACGCTGCTCTCTTCTACGCTGCTCTATTCTACGCTGCTCTCTTCTATGCCGTTCTCTTCTACGCTGCTCTCTTCTACGCTGCTCTCTTCTACGCTGCTCTTTTCTACGCTGCTCTCTTCTACGCTGCTCTCTTCTACGCTGCTCTCTTCTACGCTGCTCTCTTCTACGCTGCTCGTACGGTGGCTCTGCGTTCTTGGACCCTCACAGACGTCTCTCCTTCATGGATTCTAACTCTGTTCTAAGATCTTTTATTATCTGCTGATCTTTGTTTTCTGGTCGTGTTATTGGTTTTGTATCAGCAGCATGTTGTCTTATACGTGATGAAGGTCAGAGGACTTTGATAAAACACTAAACCCCCCATGGATCAACCAAGCCTCTGAGTGCAGTCTCTGCTAGGTTTAGTCGCCAAATCACTGGAAGGAGTAAGGTAATCTGTGCAGATCATGTGATAATCTGAGGGTCATGTGACCGACGCGAAATGCCCAATCAATAACTGTCCTCATGCTTTCAATTTAAGTGCATAATTTATTATTCAGTGACTTTGTGTGAGAAAACGGTTTAAGATTACGACGAGTGTAGCTGCTGATCTGCTGCTCCATCCGTCCATGTGACCATCTGGTTCTCTGATCGGGATCTGGTCTGGTGTGATCTGGATCTGGTCTGGTGTGATCTGGATCTGAATCTGTTCTTATCTGAATCTGTTCTTATCTGGATCTGGATCAGAGTCTGGTGGGATCTGGATCTGAATCTGTTCTTATCTGGATCTGGTCTGATCTGGATCTGAATCTGGTCTGATCTGGATCTGGTCTGATCTGGATCTGAATCAGGTCTGATATGGATCTGTTCTTATCTGGATCTGGTCTGGTGTGGTCTGGATCTGAATCTGTTCTTATCTGGATCTGGATCAGAATCTGGTCTGATCAGAATCTGGTCTGATCTGGATCTGGATCAGGATCTGGTCTGATCTGGATCTGGATCTGGATATGAATCAGGTCTGATATGGATCTGTTCTTATCTGGATCTGGTCTGGTGTGATCTGGATCTGAATCTGTTCTTATCTGGATCTGGATGAGAATCTGGTCTGATCAGAATCTGGTCTGATCTGGATCTGGATCTGGATCTGGATCAGGATCTGGATCTGGTCTGATCTGGATCTGATCTGAAAGTCTGGATCCTTGATCAAAGTCTCTGTCAGTGATGCAGACCTCTGGAGTCCATCAGGACTCAACAACATTCTGATGAAAACTGTTCAGGTGACTGAGCTCGTATTACCCCCCCATAAGATGATGATGGCCGCATCATCATCATCATCATCAGCTCCACAGCTGCGTCCAGAACCGCCGCCGTCTCTCCATTCAATTCTGCCTTTACACAAACACGACCCCCCAGGGAAACAGGAAGTGACGAAGCCCTCAGCTCCTCCAGCGTTAGAGTTTGACCTGATAGTTTGCGGACAGTCACAGATGATTTATGCAGCAATATTTTCTAGCAGGTCTTACAGGTTTGTTCATATCTGCCTCCTTGTTTAGCCTTTTTCTGCGAGGCCTCTGAGTGAATACAGATCAGATCCCACCGTGTCTTCCGTCGGGTTTACTGCGTTTGCTGATTTCAGTAAATGTAGAAGTCGATTCAGGTCATTGGTGGTTTGGAAACCAGCGGCCGGCAGCTTCAGTCCTCTGGACACGGTCTGATTCCCGGCAGAAGGACCGTAAGGAAGTGAGACTTTGAGGGTTTTTATGTGAGAAAGTCCACATCAGTTATCACACTTGGTTCTTTGCATTTGACCCCTCCCCTGGGGGAGTGGTGAGCTGCATACACAGCTGCAATCCCCAATCCAACCCGTTGATGCTGAGTGCTCAGCAGGGAGGAACTAGATCCATTCTTGAACTCAAGACCTCCCAGTCTCAGGGTGGACACTCTACCACAGGGCCACTGAGTGGGATATGAAGATAGATATGACGCTTGGGGGCTGTGGTGCAGGGGTAGAGGGGTCGGCCTCTGATTATTTATGTTTTTTCTTTCCGGTTCCGGGTCACGAGAAGACGTGTGTTTCAGGCTCTCTTCAGCTTCAACAGATTTAGGCCGGTTGTCATGGTTCAGCCCTGCTCCTTCACCCCTTTCCTCCTCCACTCTAATTTCATTCACCTGTGTTAATTAAGTTCACATTGTGCTCCAGTTGGTGTTCACACTATTTAAGGTCCTCACTTTCACCTCCTCACTGCCAGTTCGTTGAATCAGTCACGTTCCAGCTAGTTATAATCTTTGTATTTTGAGTCTTTTCATGGTTTTGACCCCTTTCTGGCCTGATAACGAGTTTAAGCCTGTCCCCTTTCTGGAGTTTTTTCTGCCCTGGTTTTTCCTCCTCTGTTTCCATCCTGAGAGGCGTGACGTTTCCAGATCCCTCATCTCATCACGGAGTAAAGCTGCCTCCAACGTTGGTCTTCACCCTCCGGTGGATTTCCATCCTCTACACAGCAGCAGTGGGGGAATCTTCCATCATTCCTGACACCTTCCGCCCTGCACTCGGACGCTTCAAAGGCTCTTCTCTCACGCCTGCTTCTGGAGTACTACGTAAGAGATCACCATCACCCCAAGTGTGGAACCAGGATCACTAAATAACTTTGTTTATCTGACTTTCAGGCTCACCTGTGCATCTGGCGGCACACCGATTAATTCTACCTCCCTAATAAACACTTTAATTGTGACCTGTGTTTGCTCTGTTTGGGTTGTCCTTCCTATTTCCTAACACCGTTATAATCTTCAAATATCACAGTAGTAATTCATAGAGTTAACCATGGAACAGAAGAAAAACCAAGACTCATCCGAAGTTCCCGAGCTGAAAAAGGCATTCGAAGACCTCCAAGCTACATTAGCTCCACTGCGATGACAAAGTCTGACATAGTGATGATCTACTTACATATGTGGTTTATTGCTATTTGAGGATTCATAATAACCTGAATCCATGTTGGAAGATATAAATATATGATCTTAAGTTACGAACCGGATAATGATAATCCACGTAAAGGATATGGTCGAGCCGGGGTGGGACTATATAAGTTCGTTTCCCCCCATTCCAAGGTCCCTTGAGGCTCGTACAGCCACCGTAAGGGATGTCATGAAGATGGAACGTACCGTTGGGGTGTGTGGTCAGTGTATCGTGTATTCATCGGGGTAATGGGAGTTACACGCCGTGATGCTGTCGTACAGTGTCCTTACGCCACATTCGTGCAGGGATGGGCAAAGGTTCTCACTCGTGATGCACAAGGGGTTCTAAATTTAGACAGACGGGCCGAACCAGTGTGTAATGTAGTGATTCACCTCGTAAAAGAAAGGAATAACACGGATCTGGACATGTCAAAGCCAAAAACACGATTTCATCTCGATTGAAAGTTACTTGAAAACAGAAAGTTTTGGAGTTTTTATTTCAAAACTGTTTTTGTTCTGATTTTGGTGGCATTTTCACCAATGGGTTGATGTTTATTCCAGTTAGACAGGCCAGGTTAACCAGTTCAATGGGCCA
>NC_050528.1:352810-364277 GCF_002922805.2 Oryzias melastigma
CCCCCCCCCCCCCCCCGCTCAAGTGGTTAGGAAGGTGAAACATAAGTGCCTGTAGGACCTCCATACAAACTACACTCTGATTGTCTCATTTCTAACATTCAGGCTGCAGTAAGAGCGTGCACGTATCACGTGAACAATGCTAAGGGGATCCTTATTCAATCTGCAGGATTTGGGGGTGGAGTTAAAAACATGAAAATCTATGTGACGCACCTGCGTCTCGCCTACTTCCCCCTTACTGTTGTAGAAGTGTTCACCACGACCTGTCGCCCGCAGCACGCCCATAGATAAAACAAACATTTTCTCTCAATGGTTTACTGAGCGGTCTGTGACCTTCATCTTTCCTGAAGGTCACACGTGTGACCCGCACGGGTTTGACCTTTTTTACCTGTAAGACAGCTAGAACTAAGACGAGTCTGATCCTGTCTAATCCTGTCAGACCAGTCTGATCCTGTCTGACCGGTCTGATCCTGTCAGATCATGTCAGACCAGTTTGATCATGTCAGACCAGTCTGATCCTGTCAGATCAGTCTGATCCTGTCTGACCAGTCTGATCCTGTCTGATCCTGTCAGACAGTCTGATCCTGTCAGACCAGTCTGATCCTGTCTGACCGGTCTGATCCTGTCAGACCAGTTTGATCCTGTCAGACCAGTTTGATCATGTCAGACCAGTTTGATACGTTCTGATCCTGTCTGATCCTGTCAGACCAGTCTGATCCTGTCAGATCAGTCTGATCCGGTCTGACCAGTCTGATCCTGTCTGATCCTGTCAGACAGTCTGATCCTGTCAGACCATTCTGATCCTGTCTGATCCTGTCTGATCCTGTCAGACCATTCTGATCCTGTCAGACCAGTCTGATCGTGTCTGACCGGTTTTATCCTGTCAGACCAGTTTGATCCTGTCTGATCCTGTCTGACCAGTCTGATCCTGTCTGATCCTGTCTGACCAATCTGATCCGTTTTGATCCTGTCAGACCAGTCTGATCCTGTCTGATCCTGTCTGACCAATCTGATCCGTTTTGATCCTGTCAGACCAGTCTGATCCTGTCTGATCCTATCTGATTCTGTCAGACCAGTCTGATCCTGTCTGATCCAGTCTGATCCTGTCTGATCCTATCTGATCCTGTCTGACCAGTTTGATCCGTTCTGATCCTGTCTGACCAATCTGATCCATTCTGATCCTGTCAGACCAGTCTGATCCAGTCAGATCCAGTCAGATCCTGTCTGATCCTGTCTGATCCTGTCTGCATTCATTCAGTTTTAAGGTTCGTTTGGAAATATGAACATTTTCTCGGTGATCAGTGGAAACTCGTGTCAGTCGTGTTCATAATCTGGGTTGATGGTTCCGGTTCCTTTGGTTGATGCTGGTTCAGGTCCAGACTAGAACGTTTTCTCCAGGTCTTCAGCCGGATCCAAACCTTTTTATCTCATCACTTCGTGCTCCACCGTTCAGACTCACAGCTGCTGTTGTTCAACTATTTGGCCGCCAAGGAATCATTGGGGGTGTATTGTCTCATCGGAGAAATGATGTCGGGCTTGTGTTGAAGGATAATGGCGAGCAGAATGGCGTTGGCACACCAGAGTGTGGTTAAGTTCTGAGTCATGCCGCAGATTTGCAGGATTAGAGGTAGAACAATGAGGATCCTTCTGGGAGGCAGATAAGCATATTGTGAATAGAGATGGGCAACAGCCGAGCCAGAAACTTCTTCTGGACGGACAGATAAGAGTCAGAGATACGGTCTGAGAAACTGTGAGAACTGAAAAATTAATTAAAGGCGTGAATGTGTAAAATCCCTCTGAAGAAGAGAACGTCTAATTTAAGCTAACAATCTGATGCAGCATCAAAGTCACGCTATCAGTAATTGCAGCAGAAGCCAATAACATTTCCTTTCCCAGCCAATCAGCTGCAGCCGGTGACAATGCTGTGCATGTCCGGATGAGCCGGCGCTCTTCTGTGCTGTAAAATAACTTCTGCAAGCTGCTACCTGGGAATGAGATCCATTCGCCTCCAAATGCATTTCAGCGCCTCCCAAATTACCGGAGCAGCAGCCTACAGACTTGTTTGATGCAATTTGTCATGCCAGCTTCATTTGCCCCATTTAAAGAGGCAATTAGAAAGTGGCTGCACAGGCTAAGCTCTGGGGTAAGTCGCACAGATACAGTTCCCGACCTCCTCGCCGGCGTGCCAGAGGCCGGCTGCTGATCAAGAGCGTGACGTCTCTGCACCCTGAAGGACACTCGACATGCGAGTCCCGGAGGTCTAATCCAGGGATGCTTTCTGCTTCATTACCGTTTCAAAATGCAGAATTACCTGTCAGAGCTCTGCAGGGAGCCGGCGCTGCCAGTGCTGCCACCCCCCAGTAACAAAGGGGACGGCCTCTTAACACTCAGATTGTCATTAAACGAAACTGAAGCTATTTGTAGCTTCATTAATTACAGCCTTCCACACACCACTTCCTCTCTGGAACCAAAGGAAGGTGAAGCAGGACTTCCATTTCTGCTGTACATCAATGTCAGTTTAGGGCTCCAGCCCCCCCCTCCGTGAGGAATACACCATTAACTCGAACAAAAGGGAGGCGCCGGCGTCGCCGTGCGTTCTGTCCCCCTTCGCTTTATGAGAGCGTTTAGGATGTTCCTGTTTCCCTCTGTCTTCCCTGGGGGGGTCAAATGTCTTTATTGTCTTCAGACGGCTAATTCTTCTCCAGAATAAGTCTGCAGAGATGCTGCCGTGGCGTCCTCCTCCCATCATCGTTCGGCTCTAATGGCTGACGGGAACGGACGCTTTCCTGCTCGCTTCGCCTCCGCGCCACGAAAGAAAGCCACAGGATGAAACCATTTCCCGCTTTTCCGAGGCATCCGCTAATGAGCCGCTGAGAATGACCCGCAAACACTGCTCTGTTCTGAGGCTGCTGCGGGCGGCGGGCGGCGCTCTGCTGTCAGCAGCGGCCGTTTGGAGCCTGACGGCGTCTGCAGACACTCCTGCAGCTTTCTGAGCACTCAGAGACTCGTCAGGACAAATGTCACGTTCTGCATGTAATGAAGATCATGAAACATCTTCTTCCATCAGAATGTTTGATTTGTGTCGTTGCTAATCAATGCATTCATCTGCACATAAGGTCTAAATGCTGCTGCAGCGCCGAGGACTTTGCTGGAAAAGGTTTCAGGAAAGTTGCTTCAAAAAACTCTTTAGTTCTGTTTACAGAAAGAGTCATCGCACGCAGCTCCAGAGGTCACGACCCCGAATCCACGAGCAGCGGCGCGTCTGCATCTGATAAGAGACGCTTCTGTTGTGGAAGTAGCAGCTCATTACTCTGAGAGCCTCACACTTCCTCTGGGTGCAGATGTGAAGGTCTCGCCGTCGGACATCCAGAAGCACCGAGTCCAGGAGACGTTTTCACACGGATGACGCGTTCAGTGATGACTGACCAACGCCGCGCGGCGCTTTCATCAATCACCGTTCAGGACAGGAGAACAGCAGCTGACGGGACGGCGACGTTTAACTTCTGTCGTCATCTGAGGATGCAGAACAAACCTTCTCAAATCCAACCATCACTTTATACAAGAGACTTTTATTGGTCGGTTCCTTACGGTTCTTCACCTCTGAACCACAAAGATCCTCTCATCCTTACAACCGTTAATCTGGAAAAAAAAACAGTTGTAACTAGAAAAGTTGCATTCCCTGCAATAATTCTAGTGTGAAAGCTTTCTGCTGGAAGTAGTCGCTGAAGATGCTGAAGCTTTTGGCTGAAAATAGTGACGCAATTTACTTTAGCTGCTGAAGGGATTTGGTAAAAGACTGGTAAAATGTTAACAAAGAACTATGAAAGAGCACTGAAGTTGAAATAAATGTACTCATAATTTGTAGTACAATTGTTTAAAAATCCATAATATATATCAATTAAAAAACATATTTAGTGTGTTGCTAGAATATGATTTAAACTCTAAATTAGTCCAAAAATCCTCAGTAGATTCCAAATTAGCCAAAAACATTAGCATGTTGCTAAAATATTAGCCAAACTCAATTTTTTTTAATTAGTATAAAGATGAAAACATAACTATAAATATATTTAAAGGTTTGTTTCTAATCTTCTTTAAATGCAGAATTTGAAGACTCAGTCATGTCCTATGGGGGATACTTTGCTCAATATTTCAAAAACTATAAAGTTTATAAATACCAAAAATAAAAGTAGTATTAAAGTAGTAAATCTTTTTACGTGGTGAAAAACCAACATTTTCTCATTTATTTGTTTAGGTTTTGTAAAATGTTACTCATATTTATGTGAAAAACTGATGGAGATTCGTGTTGATCCCACATATTCACATGCTACCACGATGAGTGTATTCCTCTGTACATCTTTATATGTTCCACCTTCGTCTGAGGCTGAATATCGTCGGTCACTCGTAGTGGAGTTGAGGCTAAAGCCCCGTTTGCTCTCACGATCCAAAGAAATCAGTTCTCTGGATTTGGCCCCTCCCCTGGGGGAGCGGCGAGCTGCAGACACAAGTGGTTTAACACTGATCCTCCGAGTCCATGTGGCCAAAGCAAATGCTGGCCTCGAGGCCTGGAGTTACCCCTCCCTGATCTAGGCTGGAGGTCTAGAATCAGAACACGGAGCCTTTCTGTCAGAACTCTCAGCACCAGCATCCTCTGAACTTCCATCTGAACCGAGACGTCCGACCACCACCGAGGAGCTGAAGAGTCGGAGCTGCTCAGGTCCAAGTCGTGTCGTTGACGCTGGATGATGTCCATACAGAAACCCAAACCTGCTGAAGTTCTGTGTAATTGCTGTTTTCAGAGTCCAGTTAACGGGCTGCGACTAACACTTGGCCTGAGAGCTTGCCGTCCGTCTCTGACAGCCGGTCCTGGCTCTCCGGCTGAACCCGCGCCTCCTTCGCCTCCCCAGCTTCTGCAGCAATTTCCCGCTTTGATATTTGCTATCTGGCTCCATCTTTTGAAGGCAGTGATTGAAGGTGAAGGGTTGAATATTACAGACTGACATTTCTCTGTCATCTGACATGAAAGGTGTTCTGGTGCAGCCCCCCCCCCCCCATGGAAAAGCTTTTTCAGACGTTTCTGTCTGAAATCTATCACCTTCAACGGATCGATGCCGCTGAAAACGGTAAGTCCTGCATGTCTTGTTGGTCTGGCGAGCTGATCGTGGATCTCCATGTTGATCTCGGGGGGGTCCTTGCTGGGGGGGCAGAGGAGCCTGCCTGAGCGAGCCTGTGGAGCTTTAACGAGCCGCTCCATTGCTCTTGTCACCTTCATCTAGTGCAACCTGCTCATTACATCTCTGCTGCCTCGGCCCCCCTCCCTTTAATCCGACACTAAACTACAGCTGACCCCCCCGGGCTTTCCTCCGCTTGACGCTCCAGATTTGTGTCTTGTCATCTAAAATGGAGATGTATGGCCCCGGGCTGCGGCCTGGACGGAGGCTTGACATGTTGCAGGGTCTCAGGTGTCAGGACCCATTTCCCGGCCAGGGCCCCCCCCCAACAAGATTAGGTCCATTTATCTGGTTCCAGATTGCTCTAACCCCATTTCAGCTGTCATTTACTGCCTGAGTGGGTCATTAGTCCGACATCTGTTTTGTTTTGTGCCAGCCGGGCCCGTGGCTGGGGGGGGGGGTGTCCAGGCGCACATACCCACGCGTACGCCGTCATTCTCAGGAGGCGGAGCCAGAGACGGCGTCGGCCTCTGCAGACGACCTCTTCCTGCTTCATTCAGGAGGGAAACGAGCGTCTGAAGCTGCAGTTTCAGCCTTCAGTCCATCTCCGGTTTGAGCTCATGAAATCCGTCGATTGATCCTCAGAGGATCACGTCAATCACATGAAGTTTCTGGACATAATCTGAATTCCTCCTTTTTTCCTAAATTAATTCAGTTAATTTTTCTCCAACTTCAGAATAACTCCTGTCAGCACTGGATTCATTTTATACTCATCCATTATATAAGATTTAACTGTAACGTCATTTTAAAACATGTCAAAGTTTTAAAGAAATTAGAAGTAGCTCCATGTATAAAATCATTTGAGTGTAAATTGATATAAACTGAGACATGCCGGACATTATTTCTCATTTCTCTGTAAAGAAATTCTCTAAATGTTCTTTGACTTTATTACAGTCAGACGGGATTTTCAAAGAAACGTTTTGATTGAACTTTAGTTTTTTAGAGACATCTTGAAGTTTTCTTTTGATGTTTTTAATCCACGAATACCTGAAAATCATCTGAAAACCGCCCCGTTCCCGGGCTTCCTGTTCCCAGGCTTCCCATTCCCGGGCTTCCCGTTCCCGGGCTTCCCGTTCCCGGGCTTCCCGTTCCCAGACTTCCCGTTTCCGGACTTCCCATTCCTGGGCTTCCCGTTCCCGGGCTTCCTGTTCCCAGGCTTCCCGTTCCCAGACTTCCCGTTCCCGGGCTTCCCGTTCCCAGACTTCCCGTTCCCGGACTTCCCATTCCTGGGCTTCCCGTTCCCGGGCTTCCTGTTCCCGGGCTTCCCGTTCCCAGACTTCCCGTTCCCAGACTTCCTGTTCCCGGACTTCCCGTTCCCAGACTTCCCGTTCCCGGGCTTCCTGTTCCCAGGCTTCCCGTTCCCGGGCTTCCCGTTCCCAGGCTTCCCGCTCAGTCACTACAGACGGCACCTTTCTCATTAATCTGACAGGAGTGTCTCTGCTGGGATAACAGCGAACGCCGTCTGCAAAGATCAAAGAATAATCGCCTTAAAACCAGCAATTAGCTCACCTTGTGGCTGAAACGCCGCCGCGCTGCCAGGAAATCTCTTTTATTCAAGTCAAGTTGTTGACAAAGCGATTAGCTGCTGGCGTGACCAACAAACAAACAATTAGACTCCAGTGGGAACAGGCACGATGAATCCCAAACAAATTTACAGGCGGATTGATGAGCGTCGGAGGGAAAGGCGGGGAGTTAATCCACGCTCTTCTATGAACGCCACTCGACTTTACAAAAAACAGAAACGAAACAAAACAGGAACAAAAACAGATGTCAGAACAACAGGAAGTCACTGCAGGTGAACCGGGATCTCGCCAAAATAAAAGAACATGAACTGGAAGGATTCAAGCTGCAGATTAATCCTCAGGTGAAGCAGATCGGTCGATGACATTTTTTAAACCTGAAAAACGTTCGTCTGAGTTAATGACACGCCCACTGAGGACATTTTTGAGCCAATGATTGAACACCTTCAATGGAAGAGCCACGCCCACTTTTTAGTTGAATTTGAGCCTGAAATGTCACATAAAATCCCTGAAATCAATCCTGCTAGATGTCATCCACTCACTTTCTGAACCCGCTCTATCGTCGTTCGGGATCCCAGGGCTGCTGGAGCCTATCCCATGAGTCGCAGGACTCACAACCACACACTCACGTGCACACCTACAGCACTGTTTACAGTAAGTACGGCGTGTTCTGGACTGTGGGAGGAAACCAGAGAAAACCCGTCCATGAACAGGAGAACATCCAAACTCACACCGACAGAACCCGGCTGGGATTTGAACCTGTGAGGTCGCAGTGCTAACCACTACACCACTGTGTACCCTGGTTTAAATATACCTAAAGAAATGAACAAAGGGGTGGAGCTACAATCTACGATTGTTGTGAAGTTTGGCTGATTTTCTTCACAGCAAATGGAGATTATCCTGATTTGATAGGAAGACACCTAGTGGTTACATAGGGAAGTGTGTTGGCTCCACATTTGGTTTCAAACTGAAGTGTTTCTCCTCTGTTGTAGGACCGCCGCAATGATTATTTTAAGTCGGCTGATCGCCAACTGCTTTTGCGATTAGTTCTGATCAGATCCTCCGTAAACAAACAGATCTTAGATTTAAACTTGAAGTGTTTCAGCTATTTGCTAACTAAAAATAAAGACAGTATGAAACCAGCTTCTTTCCTTTGTTTGTTTCTGGCATTAAAACAAGACTTAAATCAAATGAGGTCATCTGAAAAAGGAACTATTTTTCACTAAGAATAAAGTTTAGTTCAGCTTTGAGACTTTAAAAAGGAGAGAAGCGGCTCTAACAGCGACACGGTCCTGAACAGAAACAATGCAGCTGCTGAAATATGTTGCAATAAGTATTTATTTATTATGATTCTCAAACCTGAATAAAATCCAATTATAATAAAAAGTTATTGATTCCATGGCGGGGCTCAAACAGCTGCAGCGCCGACCACAATGCTAAAGTGTATTTGTGATGGGAGGAGCAGTATTCCAGTGTTCACGTTTAAAAAACTAAGATAATTGTAGATGAAAAGATAAATCTCAGTTAGAGCTTGTTTTCCCTCCTCTTCATTCCTTTTTTCCCTTTTCTCTATATTTGTTATTCTTGTTGAGAGAGTGTCGTTTGCCGACAGCACAAACCAAAGCGGAGGAGGAGGAGCTCCGACGCCGTTGGGGTCCGCCCCTTTGAACTCATTTCAGAGACACGTTTTGTGCGTCAGGATGTGAAAATTAAAGAGCATTTCCAGTACCGACATTACTTTGAATTATGATATATTGACTAATCGACCAGTCGTGGCAGCCCTGCTCTGTTGGGACTACGCTGAGGCTCCGCCCTCCTAAGACCTTCATCACATGACCCTGAGGACCAGAAGCTTCAGGCTGGACTTTAAAAGTTTCAAAACTTCCCTAAATCTTCGGTCCACTTTTTTTTTGGTTCAGATTCTTCCAAACCAAAGGCTGTGAATGAAGCGTCTTTCTGTGACACGTTGACACGCGGCGCCGTACATGAAAGCGTCTTTCCTCCGGCGGTGTGCGCTGTTTACCTAAGCAAGTGTTTTGTTTCAAGGCGCCATTAGCGGCTGTGCTGGCTTGTTTCTGCATTTCCACGGTCACAGTGACAGAAAAGCCGTTTGCTGTTAAAGAACGGCGTGTGTGACAGTAGGATTTCATGCTGACTCGGCCTAATTTCCTGCTGCGAGGAGATGCTATTTTCTCCTATGGAGGCTGTTCATCCTGAAGTGGAAGTCCCTGAGCTTGCCAAACGCCTGTGGGGCGCATCTCTTATTTTCACTTTTGATGTTCATTCAAAGGAGAAATCTGCCTTCAAATTCAAAGTTTGGAAGCAAAACTTTTTCCCAGCACAGATGTTTTTCTGACGTCTTCATCTCGAGCTGGAGTTTGGGTAATTGTTCCATCAGGGAACCAAAGCGCGATGTGTTCCGTGTTCTCGGTTTCGGCGGTGGCGCCCGCCGTCCTGCTTTGTCTCAGCGTCCGGCTCCTCCCTCCTCCGTGTAATGAGGCCTTCCTATCTGGAAGCTGGCGGCAGACACAGAGGTACCTGACAAATCCAAAACCTCGCGGCTCCTCAGGCAATTTCTCCTTTTTTTTCCTGTGGAAGGAGTGTCCATTCAGAGTGTGAATGAGCCAGGTAAATCCAATTCCAAAAGGCAATGGGATTTCAGATGGAGAGCAAATTGCACCAAGGTGATGCAGGACTGGTCAAGAGACCCTTGAGGAAAAAAAGAAGTCAGCTCATTCCGGCACAATGGAGGACGCTGCTGTTATCTTTGCTGTTAGTCGTGTTTTTATAATTGATTTCTCCTTGTGGCACAATGGCCGGGCAATAATGAAAAGTCTGTCATTCCGTTCGCTTTGTGCGGCGCGCTGATGGGGTCATCGGCTCAAGGTGGCCCAAGCTGCGAGGCGCCTGGTCAAAGGGTTCAATCTGCATCCAGAAACGTGGACGAGCTGCAGATTTACTCCACAGGCGTAAACACACAGACGCCATGTTTGTAGTCCTGAAGACGTTAGCTAACGCGGGAGAAACAGGTCCAGAACCCGTCAGCGGAGGACCAGGTTTTGGTTGATGGATCTGGTTTATTTCAGGGATAAATTGTGGACGATATATGATGAAAAATTACAGATTTTTAAAACTCATCACAGAAATAATGAAATGCAACTATTAAAAAATAAAAACAAAGACCCACTTATGTGATTAATTGGTAACACTTTATAACAACTACACACTATGACGCATTCATTACACATTAATTAAGCCTTAGTTGAGCATTAATTAATCATTTATAAAGCCTCACTCCTACTTTGCTCATACGTTATTAAGGCTTATTCATGATTAAAATGGACAACTATAGTAAGTTTATTAATGGAATGTTAAAACGTATTCATTAACAATTAAACATTTAAAATAAAGTATAAAACGATTTACAAACCAGTTATTTAGAGGTAGTTCTTTAAGTTGTAACCTTGTTTACAAAGTGTTCGTAACTGTCCCCATCAGTAAAGGTTAGTTTGTTTTTACATGTCGTCTAAAGTTTGTAGTCGTCACTTTAGATTAGGTCACAAAAACTGTTAATTAACACGTACTAAATGTTTTATAACTACATGAATTCATCTTGAAATATGGGATTATAAATGATTTAGTGACAGATTTACACCAAATATCTAAAAATGTGGACGTGTAATTAAACATTTACAAGAATGAAGTCTTAACATACTATTCATAAACACACTCCATTAATCATTTTGAATTAGGAATACATTGTTAATAACAACACATATGAGCTACGTGCTAATACTTAATAAAGTAGGACTGAGGCTCGTACTAAACGAATGCTTAACTTAGACACATAAACAAAAGTATTTTAAATAAATCTACCAGAATATGACCTTACATATTATCCAGCTCTTTAATGTCCTCACACTTCACGTACTGTGTAGAAGTTTGGGGTAATAATTGTACGAGTTCGCTGCCTCTTTTATTTTGAAGAAGATGCTTCAGAATCAGATTTATAGCCATTATCCTCATCATACCAACACTATTTGATCAGTCCAGACTGTAAAACTGTTGCTGACCTTTACACCTCACTACTGCTACACGGAGCCAGAACAGAAACGTTACCATGAAATGTCCAGGATAGTTCAGAGAAAAGCAGAAAGCGGCCGAAGGATTCTAGGAACCTCAAGATCAAAAAAGAACCCCAAAGAAAGGTTCTGTGTGTCTGTGTGCGGCGCTGGAGTCTGGAGCAGGTTAAGTAATGAACTCAAACAATGTTGTAATATCCAAGAGTATAGTTTAACATGATGGTGGTAACGGTCACTGGAGGATCTAACTATGGATCCACAATAAGGACATGAGCGTCTAGAAGGTTTTCTGATGGTATCGATGAGTGCTCACATTCAGCTCTGGATAATGATTCCTGTATATGACGGACACTTGGACTGGTAAAGTTAAATAACTAAATAGATGTTATAGTAAATGTGTCATAAAAATTAAGTAAATCATATCAGGTGTAGAATTTTAGAAGATTACTTTTATTCCTCGTCAGCAATTAATCAAACTCTGTTTGTCAATCATTAGATTTAATGTATTTGATCCATTTAATGTATTAAAGCAAAAAGTTTATTTATGATCAGGAAGATAAGAAGATCACATCATTTTCTATTATTTATTCAGTTAATATCTTGAATAGATTTGATTTGTCGTTTTAAAGTTTGTATGTGT
>NC_050528.1:364312-367201 GCF_002922805.2 Oryzias melastigma
GGGGGGGGGGGGGTCATTCATCTTCAGCAACAACAACAACAGGAAGTTGTCGCTCCACTGACGTCTTTACAGGTCCATCTATTTCCTGTTCTGGAGTTCATCCATGGAAGATCATCTCAGAATCTGATCTCAGATCTGATCTGATCCAAACGTCACTAAGGAACGTCTGGGTTCTTCAGTGGGTTCTGTCAATCATTCTGTTTACGGTTCCATCACGTCACAGTTAAAGAGACTTTGTTTCAGTTTGTAACATTTTTTACCAAATGAATCCAGACGTTTCCCTGAAACCTTTAAACCTTTTAACCTTTAAACGGCAGGCTGGTGGGATTTGAACCCTCCACCCGCTCTGGTGATGGCAGCAGCCAATGAGACGGCTCGCCTGCTGTTTCCCGTCATGTTGCTGAAGGTTTTTTCCTCATGCTGGACAAATCCATCTGTGACAGAACTCTCACGCCAAGGTGCACTGTGGGAAACCGCTGGGGCTTTGGCCTGAAACAAGTGCTGCTGGGCGGGAAGCTCCGGGGAAATCTGCCGCTCCAGCTCAGCGAGGCGGTTTGTGCTCCGGATCCAGTTCTGATGACAGTGTCCATGTCTGGCTGCGATAATGACGGAGGGAACATCCGGACCCGGAATTTCAGGCTTTGATGACGAAGATTGTGACTGTCTGCAGGCTGTTCTCGTCTTCAAGGTTAAGGATTTGATTTTTCTGTGACTTTTATTTATGAGCTCAAATAAATGCTGAATAATAATATTATTCAATGAGATTAAATGTTTGCAAAATATAAAGATGTGATCAAATGTTTTCCCTCAGAGAAATGGAGCCGCGGCGTTCATCTGATGATTCCTAATGAGTGAACGCTGCGACAGCTGATAGAGACGCTCCGACAGCTCTGCGGTGAGAATGTGCCGGTGACGCTCGGTTAGCGTTTCATTAACATGTATGTGATCAGAGCGCAGCAGCTTTACAGAGAGCTCAGCAGAGCCTCACCTGGAGCCGCGCCGGTGACATGTCATTGCGATTATCAGTGAGGTGCAATGATTGCAGCAGAACCAATACAGCAGAGCACATGTTTTTCCAGCAGATGAACTGAAATCTGCTGCACTTTTCCCTGACAGAAAGGATTTCGCTTTTTGGCAGAGCTACACCGAACCGTGCACCGCGCCAACTTTGCACTTGACATAAAGTCAAGGTACAAAGGTGAAGAAGTGTTGATTTAATGAAAGATTTCTTCGCAGGAAGTTTTGATCCGCAGCCTGCCGCTCATGCACACGCCGCCGCCCGGATGTGTGGAAATGATGGCTTTTCCTTGAGGTTTATATCTCCCTCTGCCTCCCCATCTAATCTCTGCACGTAATCACTCCCCTCGTTGAGCCGCAGCACACTCAACAGCACTGTACATGAAAAACGAGCCGGGAAAATCATGGTGACAGCTTCCAGCTCACTTGTGTGCACGGACCGCGGTAAAGCCAGGCAGGCATGAACATTCATATATTCATTTTTCCAGGTTCCACTCACATCTTTCTTTAAAATAACCAGAGTTTTTCTTTTTTCCCTCAGAGCCACATTCCTCCCGACTGCTGCTTTAAATTCAGTTACACGTGTAGCTTAATGACTCGCAGGGATTCACTGAGGACTGCAGCTCTGCCCTCCTACATCAGAGGTTTGACCCCTACGAGCCGCCGTCCCTCCCCTCACAATGGAAGTTCCTGCTGGTGTTCTACCTCCCCTGACGGTTAGAGCCGAGGCTTCGTCTGGATCCCACTCTCTAACTGTTGTGTTAATATTAGCTCAGTGCTCGCCGTCAGCAGGACTCTCATCCACTGTCGTCCCGCCGGTCGTATTACTCCAAGTTACACAACTAAGTTGATCAGCTGGATGCCGTCTCAGCACCTGCCTCTGAGGTTCCTCCCCCTTAGATTAACCCAGCAGTAATTAGCCGTTAAAGTCGGAGTCCTGAGAGGAGTGAACTTGAAAGGCAAATCTGAACTAATGAGGTTTCACTTTGAAGTGATGAACTCTGAGTTTTGGGTAATCTCGGGCTTCTGGGCTTTATTCCATTTATCAAGAAGAAAGACGGTGAGCTGAAGCCAGGATGTACACTAGCTTCACATTTTCTCCTGTGAAGTTTAGCAGGAAACTTTTTAATGAATGAGCTGTGGGTTACATGTGCTTTAGTAAACAGGTTACAGTCGGCTCCACGGAGACGCCGGATCTCTGGAACGCCACGGACAACAGAAGCCGGATTTTTCCAGAGACATGTCTCTGAGGAAATCGTCTTTCTCTGAGAAAACAGAGACTCTGTGCTGAAGTCAGTGTGGTTCTAAGGTGGGCGTGTCCAGAGGTTTCTGCAAAGATGGCCACCCATTTGACTTCCATTCTTTGATCTCTAATGCTGCGTTCACACCAGGTGTTTAAGCGACCACTTCCATTACAAAGTCTTTGTAGATGCATGACTGTCTGGTTCAGGTCCAACCCACGTGGGATCACTCCCCAGTGGGCCCACCACCTGCAGGGAAGCTCAGGGTGCATTGTGAACTCGAAGGCGAGTGCCTCGGCGGCCCAAACACCGGTCATGGAATTTGGCTTTTGGGACATGGAATGTCACCTCTCTGGGAGGGAAGGAGCCTGAGCTGGTGCGAGAGGTTGAGAGATACCGACTAGATATAGTTGGGCTCACCTCGACGCACAGCCTGGGCTATGAAACTCAGTCCCTCTCTCGAGGGACTGAGTTTCAGTTGGATTTGCTGGCGGGGGAGGAGGCCGGAAAGACTCGACAGACCTAAACGTACTGTGAGGGTCTGCTGGGAACGTCTGGCTGAGCCCTCCGTCAGGGAGGTCTTTAACTCCGGGAAAACTTCAAGCAGGTACCGAGGGAGGTTGGTGACATA
>NC_050528.1:367712-375172 GCF_002922805.2 Oryzias melastigma
AGAGGTTGAGAGATACCGACTAGATATAGTTGGGCTCACCTCTACGCACAGCCTGGGCTCTGAAACTCAGTCCCTCGAGAGAGGGACTGAGTTTCAGTTAGATTTGCTGGCGGGGGAGGAGGCCGGAAAGACTTGGCAGACCTAAACGTACTGTGAGGGTCTGCTGGGAACGTCTGGCTGAGCCCTCCGTCAGGGAGGTCTTTAACTCCCACATCCGGGAAAACTTCAAGCAGGTACCGAGGGAGGTTGGTGACATGGAGTCCGAGTGGACCATGTTCTCCACCTCTATTGTCTCTGCTGCTTTCCGGAGCTGCGGTCGCAAGGTCTCTGGTGCCTGTCGTGGTGGCAACCCCCGAACCCGGTGGTGGACACCGGAAGTAAGGGTTGCCGTCAAGCTGCTGAAGGAGTCCTATCAGGCCTGGCTGGCTTGTGGGACTCCAGAGGCAGCTGACAGGTACCGGCAGTTTAAGCGAGCTGCGGCCCGGGCTGTGTTGGAGGCAAAAACTCGGTCCTGGGAGGAGTTTGGTGAGGCCATGGAGAAGGACTATCGGTTGGCCTCAAAGAGATTCTGGCAAACCATCCGGCGCCTCAGGAGGGGAAAGCAGTTTCCTGCAGGCACCGTTTTCAGTGCAGGTGGGGATCTGCTGACCGCAACTGGGGACATTGTCATGTGGTGGAAGGAATACTTTGAGGATCTCCTCAACCCTGATGACACGCCTTCCGTTGAGGAAGTAGAGGCTGAGGACACTGGGGTGGAACTGTCCATCACCCAAGCTGAGGTCACCGAGGTAGTCAAAGAGCTCCTCGGTGGCAAGGCTCCAGGGGTGGATGAGGTTCGCCCCGAGTACCTCAAGTGTCTGGATGCTGTGGGAGTGTCTTGGTTGACACATCTCTGCAGCATTGTGTGGCAGACAGGAACCGTACCTCTGGACTGGCAGACTGGGGTGGTGGTTCCCCTTTTCAAGAAGGGGGACCGGAGGGTGTGTTCCAACTACCGGGGAATCACACTCCTCAGCCTTCCTGGGAAAGTCTATGCCAGGGTACTGGAGAGGAGAGTCCGTCCGATAGTCGAACCTCAGATCCAAGAACAACAGTGCGGTTTCCGTACTGGTCGCGAAACAGTGGACCAACTCTACACCCTCTCCAGGGTACTGGAGAGGAGAGTCCGTCCGATAGTTGAACCTCAGATCCAAGAACAACAGTTCGGTTTCCGCGGTTTCAGAGCGTGAGATCATCAGGCTGATTGGAGCGGTGTCCGCCATTTTGCGGTTGCTGCACTGGTCCGTTGTGGTGAAGAGAGAGCTGAGCCAGAACGCAAAGCTCTCAGTTTACCAGTCAATCTTTGTTCCAGTACTCACCTACAGTCATGAGTTCTGGATCATGACCGAAAGAACGAGATCCCAACTAAAATGAGTTTCCTCTGGAGGGTGTCTTAGAGAAAGGGGGATGCGATGGATCAGAAGAACTGGTTTGAAGATGGATTACTAGGTTTGCGTGTCCAGGAAAATGATTTGAATGAAAGAGAATTTTTCATACAGAGCCGTGCTAATCAGAACGATGTTCTTATCGTTTGAATAAATCCTGAAATCTTCATCTGATGGTGTTGTCTGCTTTCTGAGGAAAGAGGCTTCAGACGCTTTTCTCCACGTCAGGATCAGCTGATCATTGATTACATAAACGTTTGAAGAGTTTAGACATGTCAAAGATTGTGTGTTATTTAGGAGTCTGCTTTCACTCGGGCTGACTCACCACCGTGTGAGATTTCTTCTTCTTTCTCATCGTTCTGCAGGTGGAGAGCTGCTCCCGCTCCTTTCCTCAGGAGGACGGAGAGAGGCAAAAGTTCTGCGGTGAGTTTTGTCGGTTCGTATCAGAGTCTTAGTGGAGACGTGTTGGATAAATATTGACAGTCTGTGAGAAATTGACTGATGGTTGCTGCTGCAGAGCTGAGGGCGCTGAAGGTGTGCACGCCGTACGGATGCAGCCGTCTCCAGCACTCGGCTGGCCTTCTTATCAGCTTGTTCTGTTTCTGACTCACTGGTCCTGAAGCTGCAGCCTGAACAGATGAGTGCACAGAAGAATCCTGTCCTCATCACTGACTGCAGCTCTTATCGTCCTGACCACAGCATCAGCCTGATCCGGGGAAACCCCAGGATGCTGCGGTCCTCCGTCTAAAGGAAATAATGTCATCTCTCTTCAATTACATTTCAATCTCCTTTGTGTTGTTGAGCTTCATGGCCCCCTCTCCAGGAATCCACCTCTGCCCCCCCACCCCCCACCAACACATGCCGAGTATTTCTGCAGCTGCTAAACTGACGTCTATTTCTGAGCTGCAGACGATGAAGAGATAGTCTCCGGTGGTCCCTCACAGACCGGGCTCTGTCAGGTAGTCAATAATCCAGTGGAGACATCAACCTGAGTTCTTGAGTTTCTTACAAAGCTGGGTCGTGTTCAACGGCCAGCAGAAACGGAGGAACACGATCCTAAAAGTGCAGCTTGGTTTTTCTGAAGGAGGAGGCAGATAAACGTCTCCATTAGCAGAGAGGATTCTGATGGGGCGGCCGTGGTGCAGCGGTAGGGCGGCCGACTCCTGATCAGAAGTGAGCGGGTTCGACTCCCGCCTTGCCCCCCCATGTGTCGAAGTGTCCTTGGGCAAGGCACTGAACCCCAAATTGCCTCTGGTGGGAGGTTGGAGCCAGTGTTCGGCAGTGGAGCCACCACCAGTGTGTGAATGTGTGAATGGGTCTGTGACTGTGAAGCGCTTTGGGCCCTCGAAGGAGGGTAGAAAGCGCTATACAAGTATACGCCATTTACCATGTAGAGATGGAGGACGGTTCCACTGATGATGCCGGTCCGCTCACATTGTCCCTATAGCATCCGGAGCGCCGGTACCACCCCCTCTCAGCAGGTGGGTTTGCTCTCTCTTCATTGATTATTGGCCCTAAAACAGCAGTCTGAGCCCAGACTGAGATATCACAGCAGATCCAAACTCAGGTCCAGAACCGACGCCCCGCTGTGAGTTCAGTAATGATGGTCCAGACTCCAGTTTCTGGTTTTATGGTCTCTGGTTCAAATACCCACAATGC
The DNA here is from genome assembly GCF_002922805.2 of Oryzias melastigma. Taxonomy (NCBI): domain Eukaryota; kingdom Metazoa; phylum Chordata; class Actinopteri; order Beloniformes; family Adrianichthyidae; genus Oryzias; species Oryzias melastigma. The sequence continues at coordinate 370,796 of NC_050528.1, forward strand.
TTCAGCGGAGATACTGCTGGTGGTGGTCCTGAAGGTTCTAATGGTTCTGATGGTTCTGATGGTCTTGATGGTTCTGACAGTTCTGTTGGTTCTGATGGTCCTGATAGTTCTATTGGTTTTGATGGTTCTGACAGTTCTGATGGTTCTGATGGTTCTATTGGTTCTGATGGTTCTGACAGTTCTGTTGGTTCTGATGGTTCCATGTGGCACCTCCTGCAGCATGTCAGTCGTAGTGTCGGTTGGAGGAGATCTCTCAGACGTTCTTTGGTTCTGATGGTTCTAATGGTTCTGTTGGTTCTGGTGGTCCTGGTGGTTCTAATGGTTCTGTTGGTTCTGATGGTTCTGATGGTTCTGTTGGTTCTGGTCGTCCTGGTGGTTCTAATGGTTCTGTTGGTTCTGGTGGTTTTGTTGGTTCTAATGGTTCTGTTGGTTCTGGTGGTCCTGGTGGTTCTTATGGTTCTGTTGGTTCTGGTAGTTCTGATGGTTCTGTTGGTTCTGGTGGTTCTGTTGGTTCTAATGGTTCTGTTGGTTCTGGTGGTCCTGGTGGTTCTAATGGTTCTGGTGGTTCTGATGGTTCTGATGGCGTTTCTGGAGCAGAAACTGCAGCAGCGTCTGTGGTTCTGTCATGCAGAAACAACCTCTGGTTGGTTTATTTCCAGCTGCTTCAGATCAGACGTCTGCAGAGCTTCACTGCTTCAGTTCCTTCATTTGACCGGATCTGATGAAGTCCAAATCTGCAGAACTCTTGGAAAGTACAGTCGGATGTGAAAACCGTGAGCATTGTGGCTTCTGCATCATAACTTTAAATGACTTATTGATTGGTTTTGCTTGTGTCCCTCAGCTGAGCGAGTCATCAGCAGCTTGATTCATTATAGGACTTTTCTGCAGAACTCTCACAGATATTGATTTCATACGATGTCCTCCTACACCAGTTTAATGTAAACACGCCACAGAGAATATGAATGTGTTTATTTTAATGTCTGTCTGGATCTGCAGATCCTGATTCTTGTTACCGGCTGATCAGAACAGCATAAAACAGCAGAACACAAACTTCAGATCCAGCCTGGATTTAACCCTTCCTGCTCCTCTGGTTGATCACTTTATTTTAACATCTGGATTTTCTTTCAGGGTTCATTCACATCTCTGTTCATAAAAACTGAGGAATGTAAAAGAAAACGTTCGAAAAAGTCATAAAGAGGCTTCGACTGAAAATGATGTTTTTCTCCTTGAAACTGAGTTTTAGTTTAATATTCTGCTCAGGACCTCAGAACTCCATCTGATGCATTTATGTCATTTACAGAGAAACCATCCTTCAAAATAAGAGTCACGACAGTCTGATCACATGTGTGACCCACAGGAGAGGCTGACCTTTCTGACCTTTCTGACCTTTCACAGCAACAGAGGTGTCTCTAATGTGGATTCATGTCTGAGATTACAGCCGGATCTGCTTAAACCCACTAAGATGAACATCCAGGTTTTTATGTTCTTACTGCATTTCTCTGATAACGGAGGACCGGATTTCAGATTAAAACTCAGTTTTTATTTTTCAAATCATCTCGGATCGGGCGGAGACAAAAACTCGCCGTTTGAAAAGACTCAGGTTTGTGGTACGGCTACTGTGTGGGCGGAGCCACAAGCTTCCTGCTCCGCCCCCTTCTGATGCAGACATATAGATCCATGAACGTCTTTGTTTTCTTGGTCTGTTCCACAGCTGCTCCTCTGGCCCCTCCCCTGACCCCGCCCCCTGACCCACCTACCGAGGTGAACCCGCCCCATGGACTCCAGAACAGTACCGTGGTTCTGTCAGAGCGAGCGGTGACATTTCCCCGTGTTACCTATACAAACGGCGTGTTTGCTTTGGTGCAGGTGTTAAAGTCACGGCCCGGGGGCCGGATCCGGCCCTCCAGATCATTTTATTTTATTGTTATTTTATTGTTATTGAGCTCATTTCTAACTCGTATAATTTTGACTAAATATATTTTATGGAGAGTAAAATATTGAAAGTTATTTAAGGTTTAAGTTGATTTATTCTGGAATAATATTCCTGACTTTCTATTATTCAGAATTATGTTAAGAAGTTACAGTTCTAAAGTTTAAAAATTAACATTCTGTTAGCTTTTTGGACTATTTTGGCATTTAATAAGATGTTTTAGGCTGTTTTGGAGTTTAGCTAATATTTCTGCTCCATGCTAACTGTTTTAGCTAATATTTTAGCTGGTTATCAATTTCAGCATCTTCACTGGTCAAATTCAGCTTCCAGCATTCACACTACATTATCACAGGTACTGCTTGGTATCCAGTTCATAATTATGTTATGAGTGTTGAATTAATGTTTATCCGGTTCGATCTAAGGTGTGTTTTGGATTTTGGCCTCTTGACTTTGACATCCTGCGTTTCACTAAAAGACTTTGGATTTGCTGACGGATGCATCCGGATCCTGAGCAGGAGAATCCGACTCTCCTGCTGATCTGCTGCTCTGACGTTTGCAGCTGAATCTCTGAGCGAGTCTCCATAAAAATGCAGCTCGTGTTCTTCGCCGTTGATGCGGCCGATGGCGTGACGGCGTTTTACGTGTTTGACTTACACACACGTGCGTGGCGCCGCAGCACCTGCAGGCTCAGCGGTTTTACGGCTGCACGGACCTGCGGGTTTGCTGGGGCGGCGGCGTTAGTCACCAGCCCCTTACGTCAGCGGTCATAACATTTGCCATTACTTCGCCTGCGAGATTCAATCAGGAGCACACAAAGCCATGCTCCACGCACAATGAAGGGCGAATGCTTTCTGTCAGCCGCCGGGCCGACGGCGTCGCATATGGAGTGACTCACAGATAGCATTGTTTCTGGCTGCCATAAAAAATCTATTTAAGGCAAATCTAATCTTCATAATCTTCCCTGTGAGGTGGCGGACGGCGATGGGGAAGAAGTCCTGGAGTCGTCTGGCTGGCAGGAGGAGGCTGGAAGCTGCTGGGAGCCAGGATATGAAACTTCCATTTGAGAAGGCTGATAAGATCTGGATTGGAGATTTATTTAGGAACATTGTTGACTAAATCATCCCAAACCAGAGACTGGGAGTTGATCCATAAACCCGGAACAGCATCGTGTCTTTATGTTGTTACTCTGAACGCAGACGGGATGTTCTGACACAAGCTGGAGATTTTGTTCAGATCCAGGATCATTTGTGCTGATTAGAGGCGTATCCTAGCAACCATCAGAGCCGCTCACAGAGACGCCCGTTAGCTTAGCGTCTGCCAGGAGTGGCGGCGATGCTGGAGAGGAAGGCTCCGGACGTGGGAACTGCAGGTTCCTGCGTCCTCAAACTCTGGAACGAATCTGCTTCCAGACTGACAGAAGTGAAGCTGTGGGTCTGGAACGGGCCACAAGAACCGGCTAAACTTGATCAGAATCCTGATGTTCTTCATCTGTGAGCTTCCCAGCATGCATCTGTGTTGCTGTGATGTTTTCACTCATCAGCGTTTGTGTGAAGGAAGCAGCAAAGTCACATGACTCCCCGCAGTCAGACGACTAACATGCAGAAATATTCATTTATTATGAAAACTCTGGTAGAAATGTAACTTTCAGGACTTCCTGTGTTCCAAATGTAAAAGCTCCAGTTCTGCAGTTTGATTTAAATCTTCCAATTCATCTTCATTATATCCAGAACGCCAACAGCCACCTAGCTGTGAAATCCAGCAGATTGGACTGAATTTTCACTTTGACTCAATTAAGCCGCCTGTCCAGAGCTGCTGCAGGCGGCGCAGGAGAGAGATGGGCCGAACGCACCGGCCAGACTCCAACCAGACGGACCAGAACCGGACGGAGGCTGGGCGGCGTGGAAAGTGAGGGGCGGAGCTTCATGCTAGCAGCTGAACGTCATGACATAACCAACATAGAACAACAACGACCAAACCAAGCCAGTGGATACAGTCTGTTTGTTAGCATGTAGCATTAGCATCCTCTAATGTTCACTTCTCTTTAGGCTCTGATCTTCTAAAGAACACAAATTAAATAAAATACAAGTTACAACTAATAACCATGTCAGCTTCATGGCTGAAGCTGAACATTAGCTTCTAGAGACGCCTTTATTCTGAAAATATGGAAGTAAAGGAGATTTTAAAATGTTGATGAACTTTGGATTCCTGAAGAAACCTCAGACGTGACGTTCCTGTTCTCTTTTCTAGATCTTCTCCACAACAACAAACGAGTCATTTCGCTTTATTCCTTCAAGCTGAACATTTAATGCTGATTAAAAAGAGGCGGAGTTACATGCGGAAAACAAAGATGCCGCTGTTGTTTCCACAAGGCCTTAAGCCGCCGCCCACCCTGGCGGCTTCATCAGATCCAGTATTAATAGAACGGGTCGTAGCAAACAGAACCAGCA
>NC_050528.1:375178-376388 GCF_002922805.2 Oryzias melastigma
GGGACTGCAGGGCTCTGTCACCAGGAAAAGATCCCGATCCTTTCTTTATCCTCTGCGCCTCAGAGTCTTCTTCTCGGCGAGTGTGACCTCCTGAGAGGCGGCGAGGACCTCCTCATGCTCTGAAGCTTCTGTCCGTCAGTGAACGGCGCCGATAGGTCCAACTCGGGCTTGTTTAGAGAAGGTTGACTCACCACAGCCAATCATTTTCCTACAGTATTTATGGATTTGTCCTTTGTTCAAACTGTGGTTTCATATTTCATGTTTTTAGTCCTAAAGAATCATTTAGATTGATATGAATATTTTATTTAGTTTTGAAAACTTCTGCATCAAGTCGAATGTCTTTTTAGTTGATCTGATAAAAGATATTCACAGCTTTTAAAACTGAAGTTTAATGAAAAAGATTTTTACTGTGAATACAAACATGTTTATGTTTCATTCAGTGATGAAGTCCAGAGGATGACAGACCACGCCCACACCTGAAGTTTGAGGATCTACATCACAGCAGGTGACCCCCCCCCATTATAAAACTGGAAGGATGTAGCTGATGTCATTCAGACTGATGGACTGATGCAGATCCTAACGCCTTAAACTGGGGTCCTCCGGGCAGAACCTGGGGTCCCCCGGGCAGAACCTGCAATCCTCCGGGCAGAACCTGGGGTCCTCCAGGCAGAACCTGCGGTCCTCCGGGCAGAACCTGCGGTCCTCCGGGCAGAACCTGGGGTCCTCCAGGCAGAACCTGGGGTCCCCCGGGCAGAACCTGCAATCCTCCGGGCAGAACCTGGGGTCCTCCAGGCAGAACCTGGGGTCCTCCAGGCAGAACCTGCGGTCCTCCGAGCAGAACCTGCAATCCTCCGGACAGAACCGGGGGTCCTCTGGGCAGAACCTGCGGTCCTTCGGGCAGAACCTGCAATCCTCCGGACAGAACCAGCGGTCCTCCGGGCAGAACCTGCGGTCCTCCGGGCAGAACCGGGGGTCCTCTGGGCAGAACCTGCGGTCCTCCGGGTAGAACCTGCGGTCCTCCGGGCAGAACCTGCAATCCTCCGGACAGAACCGGGGGTCCTCTGGGCAGAACCTGCGGTCCTCCGGGCAGAACCTGCAATCCTCCGGACAGAACCAGCGGTCCTCCGGGCAGAACCGGGTCTTCTTCTGCTTCAGATTCTTTTCCAGATCTTTGCAGACTAAAGTGTTTCTGCCAAACGTTTCTGAAGCC
>NC_050528.1:376432-386053 GCF_002922805.2 Oryzias melastigma
GAATCCTGGGTAGCTGAAACGCTGCGTCCGGCTGCAGGCGCTCCTCGTCTGCGCAGACGTGTCAGCTGGCTGCGGAGCATGCAGCTCTCAGACTGACAGCACGTCATTCCTCCTCTTTCAGCTTCAGCGAGCGCTGCCCCCCATTACGTAAACACCCCCACTAATAGAGGGGGGTGTGGGGGGGTCGGTGATGGAGTCATTGATTCCAGCAGAAACTGTCAGCTCAGCTTTTGTTCACCAGAACCTCCTGATTCCGGCTTTGCCTCCAAGTTGTTTTTCATCCTCACAGATCTATGGATGTGGGGGGGCAGAGACTCACCCCGGGGGGTCCAGTCGGCGTCCCAAAGCAAAACTTGACCCAGTTTACCAACGTCAGGAGTGACACCAGCCACACACGCTGTGTGCAGGGGCGTGCACGTGGGAGTGTGTTTGTGGTGGTAATTGTTTGTGTTTGTTGTAGTTCAGATTTTCATGATTTCTGCATTAAAAACTGACCCAGTGATATCCAGCACTGGTAACAGAGTAACTACAGATCCCATGATGCAGTGCGTCAGCTGCTTTGCATCAGTCTTGCCAGGTTGGGCGGTTTTGGGTGGAAATGACTCTGGACGGGTTTGGGATCAGTTCTCGTGTCCCAGCAGGAAGGTGTGATGGGGGGGGGTGGGGGGGGGGTCTTTGTTACTAATAATAACATAGCATCTGTTGGCTCAGCTGTTGGACAGGACAAGTTTAAAATAAATAAATAATAACATAAAAGTGTGTCCTCTAATCTGTTCTATAAATGTGCTCAATATGAATGATTTTTAATCATTTTAGCCTCAAATTTGTTGTATTTTTGTGTTTCTTTTCCCATTAAAGCAGAGTGTGAGATAAAACACGATAACACAGCAATGAACTGGTTCTTCATGTGTCTTTGATTTACTCAGCACATGCTAATAATGTCCTTCTAGACGTTTTTATAACATGTCTTTATTTTCCATATAACATGTATTTTACGTTTGTGGTTTCTTTGGTCTCAACATCCGACTTAAAGCTGAACTGAAAAGCAGGCGGTAAACCAGCTGCACTTCAAATAATAAGTAAACAACACATCTTCAGTTTTTCACTGCTTTTTGGGAGGATTTTTACTGTTACACAAAAATAGGAAAACACCAAATGTTTTTGAGTGGTCTCAAGTGTTAAGTTATTTGGTTTAGTTTTTATGTTTAATTAACACCAGAAAAATTCATTTATAAAAACAGATGTTAAAAATCAAACATTGATATGTTTTACAAAGACATAACTGTAATTCTGATTGGCGGTGTTCTACTGACTTTGGTTCAAAATTACCCATAATTCCTCTGAATGGTAACAGTGGTTTCCTTTGTCATAAACTGCTCATCGTCTCCTGTGTTGTTTACCAGACAGACTGTGTGTCACAAACACCTGGGAGTCAGATTACCTGCCACCCCCCCACCTTTAATTAACCCAGTTCTCAGGAATTAGCCTGACCCGGTGAAAAGTGACACCCCCATTATCAGGACTGCAGCCTGAAGTCATTATCTGCACTGAAGAAGACGATTTGTTTGTAGTCAGCTGATATTTCTTTGGTTACCCGGCAACAGGAGGCTGACCAGCCCCCCCACCAGGGTGATTGGATGGGGAAGGGGGGGTGAGAAGAAAGGAGAGAGAGATATCATCTTTTATCAAATCTATTTGATTCTTGTTCCGCCTGGATCCAGAAGAGGTCTGGCATGATGCCTCTGGGTCTGGAGGACACAAGGAGGAGCCGGCGTCTGCGTAAGCGTCTGCGCAGACGCTCAGATGGTTCAGACCGGCAGACAGAAGGCCGGCGAGGAACCACACCAAGAAAAGTTCAGCTGCAACTTCCTGAAAACCCAGAAGATGTGACTTTCTGAAACCTGTTTTCATGTGGATTCATGTGTGTCGGTGTGTGTGTGTGTGTGTGTCGGTGTGTGTGTCGGCGTGCGCGTCGGCGTGCACGTCTCATGGACAGTGTGTTATTATCACGAGGAGGGTTGTGACATCATCCATAGAAAACACCTTTTCTGCAGTTTCAACCAAAGGAAGTCGATTCAGTCGCCATTTTTCCACCGTACGGACGCCGCCATGTTGGAACCAGGCGATGTCAGTGAACCGTGATTGGTCCAAGTAAAATCAGGAAACACAGCGAAGTGTCAAACAGAACCACTGAGATCCTGAAGAACATCCAGCTGTGGATCAGACGTGGATCACTGAAGGTCCAGATGCCACGATCCGACTTCAGGACAACGTAAGAAAAACATGGAAATGGTCTTTTTCCAGCTGAGATGAAACGACTCTGGAAGCAGAGACCCCCCAGCACTGAGGGGAACGCTCTCCCTGTTTCGTCTTTGCTTCAGCGCCTTAATTGGATCTTTTAATAACTCACCAGGAGAAGGTCGTTTGCTCCTAATAAACTCAGGAGGCATCAGCATTCCAGGGAGGAAAGCTGCTTTCCTCTCAGAAAAACTCATCTGGGAAGCTGCTGGAGGGCCGGACCGTCCGCCTCCAGAACCAGGTCCAAACGGAACCGGGCCCGCAGCAGCCCGCACAGTTCCTCAAAGAACTTTTCCCACCAAAACAGGAAGTGCGTGTTTATCATCCAGCGTTTATCTGAGCCGCTGACAGAACTCTGAACAAGCTGCAGCTGAAGCAAATATCAACACGTCTTCCAGCATTCACATTCTCCTCAGACGCTGAGAGCAGAGCTGCAGAAGCTGCCTCAGATCTCATCATCTGATAGCTCTCTAGGAAACTGCCACACAATGTGGAGTTCTGCTGCGACAGCCGCGGATCCTGAAGGACAAACTCCCTGAAATGTCACGTCATATCTGGCTGGCGGCGCAGTGCCGGTACGGAAGTCGTTTCATCTCCGTTTGATGGACGCGTGGTGGAGCGGCGTGACCTTTCTGCTCCGTGGACATCAGCAGTTTGGGGATGAGCTGCAGAGACGCCGCTTGAAGAGCAGAATTACATTTCAGTGTGGAGGTAAACTTCTGCCTCCTCCACTGTGATTACCACTTCAGAGGGGGGGTCTGTGGTCAGAGCGCCGGACGGCAGAGGAATCCACGGCGAGTTCAAAGACACGCAGCAGTCAGAAAAGAGGATGGAGGGAAATAAAGACGGATAAAAGATTTCATGGAAAACAATAAAAATCCTTGAAGGAACAGAAATATTGACATGAAAGTAGATAGAAACCAGACGGTTCCGTTCTGGAGAAGGACAGAGCGGATCAGCTGTGAAGGGTCCTCCAAACCTCAAAGACAATCAAAGATCATCTGATCGTCCTGAGGAGGATCACTCCTTGTTTTATTTGGTCGTGACGTTTACCTTCAGGATGAAACATCAATTCATCGTCAAAGAAACTTCAAACCTGCTGGAGATGTGAAGCAAACTTTGGTTTTACAGAAAAGCGTCTCTCATGGAAGGACGTCCCACATGATGATTCTGCCAAAGCATGGAGGTGTAGCTATCATGGTTCCACAGGAAACAGCTTTAGTTCACAATAGTTCTAACGTCAACCTTTCAAGGCAAAAACTGGATTTTTACTGAGAACCAGAACGACTAAACCAACAGGAGCCGATTTGTTTCAGAGGATTTCATCAAATCAAATGGAAAAATAACATTGGAATTCAAATTCAAAATGAACAACAACGGACAACAAGCTCCTTTGTAAAAATCACATGTAGTCGGCTAATAGAAAATTACGTACATTTTTCAGTTATTTTATTATTCTTCTCTTCCATAATTTCTCCATATCTCTCTTATGCTGTGTTGTTTGGACAAGTACATGTCCTAGTTATCTGAAAAAAATACTTTTACAGAAGACATTTGTTCGTTTGGCCACAAATTCTATTTAGGAGCCACCAGTGAAACGCTGTTTTCAGTGTTTATGATATCAATATTCATCATTTTGGAAAGATCAATCAGGACAAACATTCAAACTATTTTCAAAACTACTTCATCAATAAAAAATCAGCTTCACTCTTATGGACAGACATTCCACCTCCCTCTAATTCATAAGTCACAAGTTAAGTTTTCTTTGTTACCGTGGCAACAAATTATTAAACGAGTTTGAGTTTTTGAAAACAAGATTCAATAAAAAGAACCTAAAACAGAATTTGACATCAAGGTATAAAAATGGGTGTTGGTTATGTTTGAAAAAGATGTTTTACAATTTAATAAAATAAGTATGATTTTTAATGATGTTGGAGTGGTTTGTTTTTATGTTTTAGATTCATTCATCTAGTTCTCTGTTTGTTTACTTCCTCTATTTTATTTATTTTTTGACAGAGGTCTTTGACTGTTCGAATAAATCCATCACCTGATTTTATTATCTGTCATTTTTTATATCGCTTGTATTGTTGTGTTGATAAATCAAATCAACGTACAGGAGAGTTCTGCTGGAACTGAGAACATGTGGAGGACGGGAGAATCCGAGTTCAGCCTCAAACTCCAACCGTCCTGCTGACGCTCCGATGACGAGTTCAGACTGAAACGGGTTTTTCTTCTGCTTCTCCTGAAGCTGAGCGGCGTTCCAGAGCGGATCCAGCAGCCGTTTCTGTCTGCATTGATCGGAGCTGAAGCCTGGCGCTCCTCAGGACGGTTTCTCTCCCTCAGCGGCTGAACTTCACTCTACAAGCTTCCCGTCTTCCCCTTCTGACCCGCCAGTGGTTGCCTTGGTAACCTGGAGATGGTACCTGCAGATCTGATGCATGAATTCATCCCTCTCTGTGTGCAAACATCTGACGGCTTTATTAATCCCACAGCCCTCTCTCATCCATTACTTATTTGGGGGGAGCAGATCCCTGAAATAATAAATATTGGTCCAGTTCAGCTCAGCAGGAACATTTTAAACTAACAATCATGTTCCCCAATTACAGCAGCTGTAAATTGTAAAACCTGGAGGCGGAGCCGGATCCAGGAATCCATCATCTCCAGAACCGTTCTTAATGAAGGTGACATCTATCATCTGCAGCTCATTAGCCCCACACCAGCCGTCCATCAGAGACTCCCATGCAGATTATTCATGTCCTGGTGGACCGTGGGGGGGGTCGTTATCTGTGATGTTCTGCAGCTTCATTAGATGGAAGTCCGTCTCTGAACCGACTAACTTCTGTCAGAACGCGGATCAGAACTCTCTGGTTCTTACTTTTCATCAGAAGATCATCAGTTCAGGTGTTTCTACGTGAAGAATTCTCTTCCAAATGACAGTTTTTCAAACAAACTTTATTCAGCATCTGTGTCGCATCTGAGCTCCGACTGGATTCTGTCTCTGTGGACCGCGGTTCTGTTCACAGCAGTAAGAGCGCGGGGGGGCAGCTTTGTCCCTTCATGACCGAATCAGGTTCCTTCTTGTTGTCCTTCGTGCTGAAAAGCCAGGAGTTCAAAAACCTCCACGAGTTCACAGATGAAATGATGAAGGTCCAGGAATGAAGGAGGACCGGCTTGGTGTTCCAGAACCGGCTGCATTCAGCAGAAGCAGAGGGGCGGGGGGTCGACGGCCTCTCAACAGCAGCCCTCTCCCGCCGTCAGATCCGCCGCTCATTGGAGGAGACGAGTGGAGCGGCGGTCAGACTGTGAGTGCTGTGGTGCAGCGTGCGCCCTGACCCCTGGCAGGGCCTATTAGAGGAAATGTCTCTGTGGTCTGCATGCCTCCAGCCTCACTGCCAGCCACTGAGCAACATCAATTACACCCACAGCCGCTGCAGCCTGTAGCCACACCGCTGTATTGCCTTCACCGCGGGGGTAATTGGTCCACTATACACTTCCAATTTCAAGTGAGTCTCCGTCCGTTTTCCAGTTACTCTGCATTTTCCGTCCTACATTTGCCGCCGTGGCCCACAGCTTCACTGTCAGCGTGGGGGGCAGTGATGACACAGATCCGCTTTGGGTGGAGAATGCATGCACTGATGCCGTTCTGCTTGACTCAGACCCTTCCAGCAAAGTCTGACTGGAGGAGGACGCTCTGCACCCCCACCCTGACCCCCCCGCAGCTGGACCTCCTACACATCCTCCTCAGCGACACACGTTACTGTTCTGATGAAATGAACCGCTGACCTTTCCTCTCAGGCTCCTACTAGTGCTGATGCTAAGATCCACAGACGCAGAAACTGCAACGAATACTGCGACTGACGAGACTGACGCGACTGCAACGACTGCAACGACTGACACGACTGCAACGACTGCAACGACTGATGGGACTGCAACGACTGATGCGACTGCAACGACTGCAACGACTGATGCGACTGCAACGACTGCAACGACTGCAACGACTGCAACGACTGATGCGACTGCAATGACTGATGCGACTGCAACGACTGACACGACTGATGCGACTGCAACGACTGATGCGACTGCAACGACTGCAACGACTGATGCGACTGCAACGACTGACACGCCTGCAATGACTGATGCGACTGCAACGACTGCAACGACTGCAACGACTGATGCGACTGCAACGACTGCAACGACTGACACACAACACACACAAGGAACACAAACACTGCAGAGGTGTGGAGAGCAGAAACATACAGACAGATGCAGTCGGACAGTATAAAGACACTTGGGGGGAGGGGGGGGGTGTAGCTACAGACACCGTCCCGTGACCAAGGGGCCGGGCCTGAGCCTCAGGATTGTCTTTGAGTGTGTGATTGTTGCGTGTTATGTTTGGAGTTTTATGTTGCTAAAAGCAGTCTTAAACTGAGTCAGACCTGATTGTTTTAATCCTTTCCTGTCTAATAAATATTAAATAAATAAAAATAAATGGGGCTGGACCGGACCGAACACATGCAGCCGCTCTGATGGAACCAGAACCAGATTCAAACCTTAAAGAAAGCCTTAATTCTTCACTTTGAGCGCATTTTTCTGAAGAACGTGCACAGTGTGATGTGCAAATGAATCATGTTAGGTGCCCTCACCATCTGTCGAGGACTGAAGGCCCCCCAGGAGAGACGGGGGTGCTGCTGAGGGTGAAGGAGAAACAGAGACGGATGTGACTGAGGAAGAGGACGGACGTGCAAGTTCAAAGCGAGAACCTGGGAAAAGTTTCTGCTGCGAGGATCAGAGTCTGACGTTCCCTCGTTCCAGGAAACGAGCGTTTTTCCTTCATGAAGGAACACCTGAGAGGACATCTCCTCCATCTCTCCACCTGCTCAGGTGTGAACAGCAGGTCACCTTCCTGTGTCTTCTGTCTCTGGTCTGAGGCATGATGGGAAATTCCTCCTTCTGCTCTCAGATCAGGAACTTTACTGTAAATATTTAAGCTGGACGTTTGGAGTCTGAAGTGTCTCATGAAGCCTGAATGAAGGTGGACCTCAGACCCCATGAGAACTTCTGAGTTGGTTCTGGATCTGTGAATGCTCTGATCTCATCTCCAGGATCAGAATCCAGCTTTTTTTATATATATTATTTTTTTATTTGCATTTTTCATTTATAAACAAAGCACAAACAAACATGGGCTCAGATGTGCGGAAAACATTGCGTCAGTTCCAGAGAAAAATAGACAATAAACACAGAAGGTAGGCAGGATACAATCAGTCAGGGATTTTTTTTTTTTTTTTAACTTTCTTCTCCAAATTATTTTGGCCTCAATCCAATCTGACCGCTTCCAGGTGAGAGAGAAATGTCCCCAGGTATCTGGAAAGGTGGTTAATGAGCAGTTTCCTGAAGATCTGAGTTTTTCCATTTGTATGATAGAGACCATATCAGTGATCCATGTTGGACAGAAGGAGCAACAGGAGATTTCCACTCTTGTAGTTTGAGTCTCTTGGCCACTAGCATTCCCAGTTCCAGAGGTCGCTGCATTGTTGCAGGGATGTTCTTGGTTGTCTGTGAGCAGCTGAAAACAGCTTTGATGTTTTAACCCTAACAGGTCTGGACCACACGAGCCGTTCCTGCTGCTGCTGACGATCCGTTTGGGTCCAAACTCTTGTCAACAGGTGATAGTAGAAGCTGAGACGTGGTTGCAGCAGAACCGACCGTAAAGATCAGAACCTTCTAACTGAAGGAACCAGAATCGGCTCGGTACTGAAAGGAAAACAGAGTTTCTGGAGCTGAAGACAAACGTGGGCGAAAATCAGACATCAGAACAAACACAGTTCTCTATCGTGACTGATGTAATCAGATTACCTGGAGTATTCAAGCTGAAAGCTGTAAGACGTCTCAAAGAGATTTATTTTGATTTCCTCCTTATTACATTTTTTATCAAGACATAAATACGTTTTCAATAATTTAACTAGAAGAGTTATATTACCTGTGAATGCTTTTTACTGACAGTAGTAGTTGATGAAAACCAAAAATACTATCAGTAAAGTTTTGATACTAAGATCGCTGAAATCTCTGAAAGTGTGATTGAGTTTTTACGAGCTGAACATCGTCCAGAAAGGAGCAGGACGATCACTATAGTGCGAATGCTGACGAAGCAATCACACTATTAAAGATTTCTCACTTTTTTTGTTCTTTAAGTTCATTCTTGCATCACTTTTGTTGACTTTGTGTTCACGTTTGGGTTCTGAAAGTTCTTCAATCAGCTGAAGTTGGTTGTTCCTGAAGCCCCGCCCCCAGAGGGTGTGAACAGGTGTTTTCTCTGGTCAGGATTTTGATGGTCGAGCGGCGCCGGCTGCAGATCTCTGCTGCATGACGCCTGGCGCTGCAGACATGGCAGCAGGTTGATGTCCCCCCCAGGACCCCCCGGGAAACGGGGGGCGGCGAGCATCTGTGCCGCTTCATGGAGGAAGCTTCCAGATCCGCTCAGCATCACGGTTTGGAGTCTGCAGAAACGCAGACCCTCGCAGACGTGGCTGCACATGCGCAGACACTCAGGAGGGAACCTCTTCTCTTTTAATTGGAGGCTGCTGTGCTTGGAGGGGGCGGGGGTCAGTGGTAATTGGGTTGTTTTTGGAGGGATGTGGGTCACAGCAGAGCCATCCCAGAATCCCTCTGGCTGCTTTCCACTTCCTCTTCCTGCCGTCCGCCCACACTCTGGCAGCAGCGCCTCCACTACAAAGACTGGGAGATCCTGGCACGCCGGGTCCTGGAGGGGGGCCACCGCGCCGCCCGCTCGCCCAACTCCAAGTTTGTTCTCAGCGAGACCAAATGGAGGAATCTGGAGAGCTCAGCTGTGCCATGAAAGAAGGAGCTTTGGGAACGCGAGAAAATGAAGGAGGCGAGGACGCGGAGGAGCTGCAGAGGAGGCGCCAGAGGAGACGCCAGAGGAGACGCCAGAGGAGGCGCCAGAGGAGGCGCCAGAGGAGGCGCCAGAGGGGGCGCCAGGGTTTTCTGTATCGGCTGAACGGCCAATGCCAGGGAGCAGGACGCTCAGCCAAACGAGGAGCAGAGCCAACCGGGAAGGAGCTGATGAAAAGAGCAGGACTGGAGAGAGGAGCAGCTCTGTGGAGGAGGAGGAGCCGTCCAGATGGTCAGCGCGGCGCCTTTAATACATTATTTATCCTCTTCTTCCCTCTGACTGAAAACTTTGTCTGGAGGAAGAACTCGCTTTGGTTTGACGCATAAACCTCTCAAAAACAGAGGAATTCTCCACGCCGCCGCCGGACCCATGGACTCTGACATCAGAGTCTAACGGCCTCGGAGGCTGTGGGG
>NC_050528.1:386237-388681 GCF_002922805.2 Oryzias melastigma
AGTATGAAGGGGGTTAGAGTGTGACGGTCCAGGATCTTGAACATCTCATCTCTCCTTTGTTCTTTCGGTCGGAGTTTCACTCTTTTGGACTCTCCAGACGTTCCTTTCTCTGCAGCTGTGACTCCTCTCAGTGAAGCTCTAGGCTCCTCCCCTCCTCGCTGGTCTCAGCAGCAGGTGATGACCTCACCTGGAGGTTGATGGACTCATTCTGCTCCTCTTCTCAGGTTTTCTGTTTTCAGGCGAACAGAGGATCTTCTGGATCAGGCAGCAGCTCACGATCATCATCACAAGCGTCTCTCTTCCCCTCAGTTTTGTCACATTACGTTTGGCGAGCCGTGGAAACGCCGCCGAGGCCGGCGCCGGCTCCATTTCAGGGACAGGCCGCTCTCAGACGGAGGCGCTGCTTTGAATCATCATTAGAGTGATTAATTTTCTCCGCAGACTTCCATCCTCATTTGTGATTTCCCTCCAACTCTTTGGCCACGCTCCAGAGGAGTGACAAACGCGTCGCCATGGAAACAGACCTGTCACGCCGGTGTCACGGCTGGAAAACCAAAGCCGGCTCTGCCAGAGAGGAGCCAGCTGGTGACCCGACTCCTCTCACATCAGTGCAACAACCGCCGCCTCATCGCAGCTCCCTGTCGGCAGGAGTCTGTGGGTGACCGGTCCTCCTCTAGTCCTCCTCTAGTCCCCCTCTAGTCCTCCTCTAGTCCTCCTCTAGTCCTTCTCTGGTCCTCGACTCCTCCTCTACTCCTCCTCCAGTCTGCCTCTGCTCCTCCTCTACTCCTCCTCTAGTCCTCCTCTACTCCTCCTCTACTCCTCCTCTACTCCTCCTCTCCTCCTCCTCTACTCCTCCTCGACTCCTCCTCTACTCCTCCTCTACTCCTCTTTTACTCCTCCTCTACTCCTCCTCTACTCCTCCTCTCCTCCTCCTCTACTCCTCCTCTGCTCCTCCTCTACCCCTCCTCGACTCCTCCTTTACTCCTCCTCTACTCCTCCTCGCCTGTTCCTTATCAACTCCTACTCTACTCCTCCTCTACTCCTCCTCGCCTGTTCCTCCTCTACCCCTCCTCTACTCCTCCTCTACTCCTCCTCTGCTCCTCCTTTACTCCTCCTCTGCTCCTCCTCTACTCCTCCTCGCCTGTTCCTCCTCTACTACTCCTCGACTCCTCCTCTACTCCTCCTCGACGACTCCTCTACTCCTCCTCGCCTGTTTCTCTACTCCTCCTCTACTCCTCCTCTGCTCCTCCTCTACCCCTCCTCGACTCCTCCTCTACTCCTCCTCTACTCCTCCTCTACTCCCCCTCTGCTCCTCCCTTACTCCCTCCCTTCTCCTCCTCTACTCCTCCTCGCCTGTTCCTCCTCTACTCCTCCTCTACTCCTCCTCGCCTGTTCCTCCTCGACTCCTCCTCTACTCCTCCTTTACTCCTCCTCGTCTGTTCCTCCTCTACCCCTCCTCGACTCCTCCTCTACTCCTCCTCTGCTCCTCCTTTACTCCTCCTCTGCTCCTCCTTTACTCCTCCTCTACTCCTCCTCTACTCCTGTTCCTCTTCTTCTCCTCCTGTCTGAAGACTCCCCGGTTCACAAAAGCAGCAGCACCTCCTTCATGTGGTCATCCTGTGGGCGTGGTCATCCCGTCGGTGTGGTCATCCCGTGGGCGTGGTCATCAGGACGTTTTAGGAGGATGAAGCTGATGAAGCTTCACTGTGGTCTGATCAGAAGACGTTTCTGTAGACTCACAGGTTTAACTCCCGGCTGTGCCGTAGCGTCCGTCCGCCTGCATGACGGCGTTCCTGCTAATAGATCCTGTGGATCTGTTTTAACCAGAGGCTGATCTGCTCATAAAATGTGTCTCTTTGAATGTGCTGCTGTGGAAATGACATTCTGGATTAATGACATCCCAACACAAGACAAACAATCAAATTGGAAGTGTCTTCTCGGATGAAGATCAGGTGTTTGTTTACACCTGCAGCTACGTGATTACCCCACCCCCACAAAACCCCCTGAATTTAGGAGAGTCTGGACGTGAAATCACAGATATACTCAAATGTTTCTGACTAATCTCATTCGTCTGTAAATAACAAACATGCTGAGTGACGTTTGTGCACCTGAAGGCTTGAAATGTGATATCTATAAAGCCCCCCCACCGATCCAGACTGGGGGAGATGGTGGGAAACTTTAACCAGATGTGGAGAAGTTTGTGGGGATTTGGATCAGCTTCTGTGCTGCTAGTCCATCCAGTTTCTCTCCGGAAGCTGAAGCTTCTGTAACTTTCGACTGATCTCAGAACTTTCAATTCTGTCTTTTATGATGAAGTCGTAGTTCCTGAGGAGAAGTTCTGATCACATCCATCGGACTGCAGGAGCCCAGTTTACTGGACTTTTGTTTTGATGTAAGGGTGTTTTGGGCATCTGGGATCTGCCCTTTTGGGGAGGGGGGGGGGG
>NC_050528.1:388741-397420 GCF_002922805.2 Oryzias melastigma
TTTGGTTCATTTATTTAATGGTTTAAGATCCGTTCACCGTCTGGTGTCCTGTGTTTGGGTCCTTCACCACCATCCTCCATCCCTCTGAAGTCCACTGATCAGATTCAGGGATGCACAATAAAGTTTCAAACTCTTCCACTCACTGTTACAATCAGTGTATTATTTATGTATGAGGTTGAAGGTTCAAATCCCTTCCAGGTTTAAGTCCCAGTAAGAAAACAGGATTCATTCTGAGAGGAACGTCTTTGATCTTCAGTTAATCCCAAATCCTGACTTTGACAGCATCAAATGTACATTTAAGACTATCGTTAAGTTTCTATTGTTTGTTCATTTAAATAAAGTTTTCTTTTTCAAACTCAGAATATTAGTTGATAATCTGATTATCTCTTATTGATTCCATTTTAATTAAGATAAACTTTAAAAAACAGGGCTGCATGGTGGTGCAGTGGTTAGCGCTCTTGCCTCACAGCGAGAAGGCCCCGGTTCGACTCCCGGCTGGGACCTTTCTGTGTGGAGTTTGCATGTTCTCCCCGTGCATGCGTGGGTTTTCACCGGGGACTCCGGCTTCCTCCCACCGTCCAAAAACATGCTTCATAGGTTAATTGGTGACTCTAAATTGTCCCTAGGTGTGAATGTGAGAGTGAATGTGTGTGATTGAGGCCCTGAGACAGACTGGCGACCTGTCCAGGGTGTACCCCGCCTTCGCCCATCAGTAGCCGGGATAGGCTCCGGCACCCCCGCGACCCTGAAAGGGACAAGGCGGTCAGGAAGATGGATGGATAAACTTTAAAAAAAAATTTAAAAAAACATCCAAAAAAGCTGCACTTCTGAAGACACAACAGGCCAGCTCAGTGGCCCTGTGGTAGAGTGTCCGACCTGAGACTGGAAGTTCAAATCCCGGCCGAGTCAAACCAAAGACTCTAAAACTTTCTCCCTGTTTGACACTCAGCATTGAGGAGTTGGATTGGGGGGGTTAAACCCCCAAATGGTTCCTGAATGCAGCTGTGTCTGTAGCTCACCCCTCCCCCAGGGGAGGAGTCAAACACAGAGAACACCTTCCACACATGCGTGACAACTAACGGGACAGTTGTCACCAGTTTCTCCTAGTTGGATTTATTAAGTTTTATCTACCTATCAGTCCTTGAACGCTTGTACGCTAACGTCTGCACGGTGGTGTAGTGGTTAGCCCCCTCACCATCCTGGTTCAAATCCCGGCTGGGACCTTCCTGTGTGGGGTCTCTACACTGTTCCCAGGTGTGAATGTGTGTGTGGCGACCTGTTCAGGGTGACCCCAACAGCTGCTGGGATAGGCTCCAGCAACCCCTGAACTCTAAAGGGATTCAGTGAGTTCTGGAGATCGATGGACGCTGACAGAATCCAGACCGCTTCTATCTGTGATCGATTTACCGTCACATCTCAAACCAGAGCAGAGAGGTTTATGGCTGACGGAGACCGGAGCCTCAGGACCTCGGCGGTTCTGACGGCCTGGGTGACCTCGGTCCAGATGCTGGGATAACAGGAAAGTGGAGCTCTGAGGAGAACCGTCTGGTTTGGCGTGGATCTGACCTGCAGTTTGGCGGCTGTTTCTTCTCCCTGATCTTCACGAAGAATAAAGTTGATCCTAGAAAAGAAATCTGCGGTCTCGGTTCCATTCATACAGTAAAGGTTTATGTTCAATTATTCATGGAATGAAACTACAACCATCTCAGACTCACACAGCAGCAACCTGCAGGCAAACTGCAGCGGACGCAGAGGATGAACACAAACATTTGTTTCAGCGCTTTCCACGTCTGTCCTGGACGGCGAGGACGGCGTGAGCCGTGGAATACAATCATCCAGGAACCCTCCAGGCTGCCATCCGCCTGCAGCTGATGGATCAGGCTCTCACCTGAAGTGATTGACTCTCGTGTGATGGCAGCATCACTGCTGAAAAGTACGAGGAGGTGCAGAGAATCCCTTCAGGACTTTCAGGGTACAGCCCATGGCTTTCCCAACAAAGCAGCCGAGTCATTAGGGAGCTGGAGAAGTGAGGAGGAGCGGTTGGCGGCTCGGCCGAACGGCTTCAGTCTGAAACCAGAAACAAGCAAACCTGAAAGCAAAGAAACATTTAGGATTCTGAAAATGTTTCTGTCACCGTCTTATTATAAACCTGCACATCATATCCTGCTAAATTCTTTCTTCCAGATACATTTGTTTTCATTTCTGTTTCCTGCAGAGGATCATGGGAGTGCAGCCATGACAGAGTGAGTCCAGTTCTCCAGAACCTCCTGGGTTCTCTCTGGACGGAGCTTTGCTGAAGCAATCCGCTGCAATGTTTCCTTTGCAGTGTGTACAGAAACTGCAGCAGCTCTCAGATCTCTGGTTTGTTTTTCATTTCTACTCCAGCAGGACCAAACAGCTTCACCTGTGACTCCGCCCACCTGCAGTCAGAGCGGCAGCTGAAAAAACAACAAAGTAAATGTCAGGATCTGTGCACTGATCTGCAGTGGGACGTAAATTAGTACAAAAGACTGCAAAGCTTCTATTTGTGATCAGAAACAGGAAGAAAGGTGAGGCAGCCTCCCACCCCCCCAGAGGACTGAAACCCCCACAACATGGTTTGGTCCGCGGGACGAACCATTTCTGCTTCACAGTGGGTCTCTGATGCGTGTCTTCACAGAGCAGACAGGTGTGTGACATATCACACTGCACCAGCGGGGGGCGCTCACAAGCAGAACACAGCAAAACCTCCAGAGAGTTAGCTTAAATTAGCATCCAAAACTGTCCGAAAATTATCGTTTTTTTATAGGTGATCATCTCTGTGAAACTGAAAAACTCAGCGATGAAGGTCAAACAAACAATTATTCACAATTTTTGTAAGAAAAAACGATAAAATTTAGGAAGAATCGTTGATTTAAAATTGACTTTTGACCTGAAATGATAGTTTTGCCTGTTTTATAAAGTTGTTATTGTCTTTAACAGTTTAAATCTCCAGACTGAAAGGAACGCTGTAGAGGACGGTGGAGGTTTACAGACTCAGCAGATCCTGAGGTTCTCTGGGGGGATCAGGATGGATCAGGATTGGATCCATCAGAGGATCAGATCATAGATGTTCTGGAATCAGATGGAGATGTTTGAACAAAGCAGATGCTGAGGTTGAAGATACCAGGAAGGAGGAGGAAGACTAAAGAGGAGGTGATGGATGAAGGAGGAGCATGAGGAGAAGGTTACATGGAGTTAATAGAAGGAGAATCTGATCATCTACAGAAATCATGTTGTCTTTACCTTCCTGAACTCAGAATCACGTCTGATTCCGTCTGATACCAGAGACGTTTTCTCTTTCTCCAGAAGTCTCCGTCATCACGCTGCAGACGTCGGTTTGAAGTTTGTAAATGTTTCCTTTAAGCTGAAATGTTTTCTAACAAGACAAAGTGAAAAGATTACAAAGAAAAGCTCTTTATCATCTAAAAGCAGATCTTGAGTTCAGCTAGAATCACATCGTATCAAACTTCTGGACCACAGCCTGATAATTCAGCCCAGAATCCGATTTCTTCTGCTCCAAGGTCCACTGGGACTTAAAGAGAGCCGTCAGCTCGGCACCCAGTTCAGGCTTTCCTCCGGAGGCTGTGACCAGGAAGTAACGAGGAGCGAGGAGGAAGAGGAGGAGGAAGAAGAGGTGAGGCCGGTCAGGGAGGAGAAACTAGTTCCGTTTCTGTGACTGTGTCGGCAGTGACATTATAAAGCGTTTCGATGAGGGACGGAGGAGGTCAGGAGGTCAAGGAAAGGACCTCCTCCATCACAGCACCTCCTCATCAAACCTCCTCCATCACAGCACCTCCTCCATCACAGCACCTCCTCATCAAACCTCCTCCATCACAGCACCTCCTCCATCACAGCACCTCCTCCATCACAGCACCTCCTCATCAAACCTCCTCCATCACAGCACCTCCTCCATCACAGCACCTCCTCATCAAACCTCCTCCTCCTTGTTGGGATGGTTTCTCTGTGAGTTTCTGGGATGTTTGTTGTCTGCAGACAGACGGTCTCCATCGTTTGCTCATATTTCTGTTTTTAAAACTGCCCCCCCCCCCCAGGACCCTTTACGGTTGTGGGAGGAGCCAGTTGGATGCACTTTGAATCTTTAGAATTGAACGTGCAGCCCTGCGTGGTGTAATGATGAACTTTGTGGGGGTGTTTACGGGGAGCGTGTTGTTTAACTGTTGTGATTGACCTCACAGGTCATGGGGTCACGGGGTCACGGGGTCACGGGCACAGACACACCCTACAGTCACTTTTGTTTCTGCACCACACAAACACGAGGAGCCAAAGAGGAGATCGTTTTCATCAGGACGGGTGTGGAGAACCAGAGGAGGTCACTCATGAAGGTCGGGATCTGACCATCGAGAAGCTTTTGTCCTTCAGAATCTGCTGGAATTATCCTGCCGACGGTTTTGTTTCAAAGCCCCCCCCCCACACTCATGCTCTAGTGTCTGCAGTCTGACTTCCTCCCAGAAGCTGGTTGTTCTGATGGTGTTTGGATGGTTCTGCCGACCCGATCCCCGAGGAGCCAGAACGTCAGGAGGAACCACAAGTAAAAAGCAACCGTTTCTGCACGACTTCCTCCTGTTTGTATCCAGAATGGATTTCATGGGTGATTCTGAGAATGAAACAGCAGAGATCCAAAGATAACTTCAACAGACGGACGACAACAGCAGCTGCAGCGGTTCTGTTTCTGTGAGCTTCTGGACTCTGATGTAATTCAGTGGAGACGCTGCAGCTGCTTCTACAACAAAAGGCTTCACCTCCTCACATTTGTTGTTTCATCATCAGAGGAGGACGCTCCTCACCTGTCAGCGGGACAGGAGGTGGGGTCAGCCGCTTCCTGGTCCGGCCTGAGAGCAGCAGGTGTCACCACGCCAGGTTTAATAGGATCTCCTTCAAGCCTCTTAGAGGAGTCGCTCCACTGCAGAGCGCTGCCCCACTTTCCTGCTCCTTCCCAGGCTCCTCCGCTCGGCTGCTACGTAGAAAACCATCCAGGAGGAGACGGGAACTTTTTATTTCGAGTCTGTGATGACGAGGTCGGATGATGGAAGCATTAATGCTATCACAGACGTTTCATCAAAGGTGTGCAGGTAAACCCTCGCGTGCTCGCTGACCTACTTCTTTGTGTCTGCCACTCGACTAAAAATAAAAATCAAGCTAAGTAAACAACAACAAAGCGCGTGCATGTGGCGTACACGCAGGTGAGCGTGGCTCTCGACGGCGCTGAAGCGGTCAGCCGCTCGCCTCAAAGCCTCTTCACAGCTTTTCCTTATTTAGTTCTGTCACCTTTCTGGCTGGGGGTCAGCAGGTGAGCCGGTCTCTGCCGTCACCGCCATCACCGCCGTCGACCGAGGAGGGTTAGAACTCACTTTGTAATCTCTCCTGGGGGGCTGGATACTCAGTGAAGAGGCGCCTGACCCCCCATTAACCCCCCCTCTCCTGCAGCACAGAAACAGAGATTTTCAGGCCAAACACAATTAAAGCTGTGGGCTGAGCGGCATGAGGAGAGGCGCTGGGAGGGCGACGCGGCGTGTTCCTGCCTGCTCTCCCATAATGCTGCACCGTTGTCCCCCCCCCGTGTCCCGCCTACATGCTTCAGCCGCCACCGCGCGAGGAGATCGCGCTCTGGGGAGTGGCAGCCGCACTTTCTTGCTGAAAGGTGATGCTGCTTGAAGCTCCGCGGCGGCAGAAGCGTTTTCATTATTCAATGAGCAGGCTGCGTGTTCCCGCTCTGCCGGCGCTGCGGTGCGGGCGGATTCTGCGCGGTGGGTGTGAGCCCCGGGCCATCAGGAGAGATAAACCAGCAGAGCAGCGATCAATAACTACCAGAAGGGCAGATGATGATTTATGGAGAAGGCTCTGGCTCCGAGGCGGGCATCACTATTCCTCTTGTTATCCAAAAACCAGCGGGAAACTTTATGGAATACGAGCTGGAACTGAATGAAACGCTTCCTGTGAGACCTTTGACCTTTGTGTCAGGACGACCTCCATCGTGACCTTCTGTCCGCTCAGACTCTGGCGTGCCAGCGCTTTCCCACCGGAGCGTCCGGCACTCTTGGTTTGCCTGGAAAGTCTCACACATTCCAACATTCTCATCCCAGCTGCTCCATTTTAGACCCACTGCGAGCTGCGAACCAGAACCGGTCCAGTGCCGGGACACACGGTACCCTAACAATGTACCGGTTAGCATCCAATACTGCGTCTGGGCCCAGGTTGTGCCCAGTACCGCATCTGGTAACGGTTCAGGTTCTGTACAGCGTCTGGTACCGGTTCAGGTCCTGTTAAGCGTCTGGTACCGGTTCAGGTTCTGTACAGCATCTGATACTATATTCAGTACCAGACACTGTACAGGATGTCTGGAAAAGCACAAAAACATAATTTTATTTTGACAGCTTTGTGACTCTTCTGCTTGCGTTTCCTGGAAATTGTGCTCCTTACATCACTTCCTGTCTTTACCAAACAGCGTTCCAACTCAGTGACCAAGTGGTAGAGTGTCTGGCCTGACGCTGGAAGGTCATGATCTGAAAATGGGACCCAAACCTCCCTGCTCGCCCCTCAGCATGAAGGCTTTGGAGAAACAAAATGTGACTGCAGTTCCCTCTGGGGAGGGGCTAATATGGAGCAGAAATCACAACAATTGTCATTACTGGATCTGTAACTCCTACCTGATTGGTCCCCACCTACGCCAACATTACATCATTTCCTCTTTGGGGTCAACGTTGTGACAGTTAAGTTGTTTTATTTACATTTGCTGCCATAATTAGTTACTGACACTATTGACTGTATCTGAGAACTGGACTGAGTGGCCCCACCTCCCAGAAAATACCTGCTGGCTCCAAGAAGCCAAAATCCCAAAGACTTGTATGTAGAAATAAACAGCCGTTATTAGTCATTCTATTGGTCAGAATTGTTCAAGTTATTAAAGTTATAAACTGACCAATCAGATGCCTTAGTAAAAGTGGGCGGAGCCTGCTGTCTCCACATCCAACATTCCAACGTTAGATGTAACCAGCTTTAGGTGTTAGGGGTGTGGCCCTAACACATAGTCCATGGAGCTTACTCCTGATTGGTCAGAGGGGTTGTCATGGAAACAATGACTCAGACCAATCACTGCTCCTGGATGACGTCTGGCTCCAACGTGGGTCTGTATCAGGAAAATAATGGTTGGACCTGGAAGTAAACTCTTTTCTCAGTCCAGTTCTCACATACAGTCAGTGGTTTTAGCGGATTGTGTGTTTTCATTGTGTTACAGCCTTTAAACGATGTTTGTTGTTGTGTGTTTCGGTTCCATTGCTGACGGAGCGGCGGACTGATAACCTGATTAGCTGGTAACTTTTCGCCGGCCGGACGCTGATGACAGATCCTTCCCTGGGAGGCCTTGGCAGCTGCAGCCCATATATTACTGCGGGGTCACCTTGGCCCGCTCCCCATCTCATCACAAAAGAGTGTTCAGTACATTCTAGCGCGGACAAGGCCATCCTTCATCCTCCCATATATCTCACCTGCAGGAGCATCTTTAGCTGTATCAATATAAATAGTAGAAAGCTGATAAACTCGGCGTGGTTCCAAGCAGCCAAAATGATCATATTTCTGCCGAGACAAACTGCCGACTCGCCGCTGCCCGTGAAGGATTGGGCAGCGTCTGCACACACACACACACACAGCAGACAGTCCTGCTGAGCATCTTCTGAGACGAGTATAATGTCAGATTAAGTATTGATGCGTCGCAGCTCCAGCGCCTGAGGAGCATCGCTGCGTCTGGCATGTGTTCCGGCGGCTCTGCTACCGTCCTCTGAATGCTGAGCAGGCTGTGGGATCGGGCAACTTAAGACGCAAGCGGAACGTTGGGAAAGTACAAAAAGTAGTGCGGTGACTTGATGAATGCTGGTAACCTAGCAACAAGGAGCTCACACAGATGATCAAGGTGGTGCTAATGGCTGAAAAAAACCATTAGTGCAGCCGAAAACAGTCAGCTATTGTTTGCAGAGTGTGAGACTAATGAACAAGCCCGCGATTTTAGGAGAACACTTAACAGTTGGAGGCGCCGCTCACAACTTCTCTCTGCTGCTGTCTGTGAGGCGTTTTGGTTGTTTTGCTGTGTGAGGCTAGAATCTGATAGGAGCTCCTCGCCGCTTCACCTCCAATCAATGCTGTCCCAGCGGAGCCGCATGACTTCACCCATCCACAGATTCTGTTACCTCCTCCTCCTTGTTTGGGGAAACAGGACCCTCCAAAAACGCTTTTCCACCCCTTTTCCTGCAGAGGAGCCTCCTTTTCATCTTCCTCTGCTGAGCACGGTTTTCAGTCCACCGTCCACTGAGTTCCTCTGTGAACGTGTCAGCAGAGGAATCGCTCAGGTGTCCGGTCGCCCTGCAGGTCACATGCTGGTTGATCCTGAGGCAGACATGCTGGAGAAGCTGCTCCGTATGCCCCGCCCCCTTTACTGGATGCTGCTGCAGTCGTGACCTTTTAACAGAAGCGTGCCAGCAGAGCGCATCCTCTCAATGATGAGCTTGTAAACAATTATGGGATGGACCGCCATTAATGTGCTGCAGAGCAGCCTGAGCCGGGTCATCAGGAAACCACGGAGGCGTGGCTGTTTGTTTGGTTGTTTGTTTGGTTGGTTGTTTATTTGGTTATTTGGTTGTTTGGTTGTTT
>NC_050528.1:397521-400058 GCF_002922805.2 Oryzias melastigma
TTGTTTATTTTGTTATTTGGTTGTTTGTTTGTTTGGTTGGTCGGTTGTTTGTTTGTTTGTTTGTATGGTTTGTTGGTTGTTTATTTGGTTATTTGGTTGTTTGTTTGGTTGGTCGGTTGGTTGTGGGTTCAGCTGCAGGTCACATGATGCAGCTCAGTTCCCTCAGAAATACTGAACACCCCCCTGCATGAAAGCCTGACCCCCCCACATCAACAGTCTTAAGCAGTCGTGCAAGAGTGGTTTTAATGGACCTCTCCCAGAATGCATCTCTCATCTACTGACTGATGCATGAAGCTCCTCCTAGTCCTGAGTCTAGGATGGAGTTCCTCAGATCATCCAGCTTCCCACTCCATGTCGGATCCACAAACCCCAACGTCTGATAATCTATGACTGTAAATGAGAACTGGACTGAGTGGCTCCTCCCCCCTGGCATTCGAAACAGGAAATGAATCCAGGAAGCCAAAATCCCATAGACTTCTATGTAGAAATAATCAGCTGTTATCAGTCCTTCTATATTTCTTTTAATGTTTTACGTAAAGAACTTTGAATTGTCTGTACATGAAATGAGCTACAAATAAACTTACCTTGGTCAGAATAAACATTCTGGATCTGATTCCATTTTAACATCTGACTGATAATCCTTTTTTCTCTGGATATTTTTTCTGTAGTTCAAGACAGTCAAGTTATAAACTGACCAATCAGGTCCCTCAGTAAAAGTGGGTGGAGCCTGCTGGGCCCCACGTCCAATGTTAAAAACAGTTGATTGACAGATGTTGTGGAGCCCACTTCAGGTGTTAGGGGTGTGGCCTTCCAACAAGCTCACTCCTGATTGGGAAGTGGTTGCCATAGAAACAAAGTCTGACTCGAACAAATCACTGACGATGTCTGGCTCCAACATGGCGGCCTCCGTATCGCGACTGAATCGACTTGATTGGAGCTGGAAGTAAACTGTTTTCTATGGATGACGTCACTCTGTCCAGTTCTATTATACAGTCAAGGAAGGAAATAACAGCTGTTTTAACACGCCCACTTCTGAGCTGAGGACCTGTCAGTCAAAAGACCACACCCCTTTTGAAGGGAATTAGAATAAAAATATAGGAAAGGATGAACAAAATTATGAAGTTTTACATCTTTCCCCGTGAAAAAAAGTCCTGGTGTTAAATTTAACCTCTGAAAGAAAAGGAATTCTAATCAAATGAATTCAATAACACTTCGGGATTCAGTCAGATTCATGTAAAACCTCATTTTTAACTGTTTTTACAGAGTTTTTGAAGAAGACAAACACATTTAAAGGTTACATGTGAGATCCTGAACTTGACGAACTCATCCGGTTTGATGGATTTGTTTTCCGTTTTGAGGTGGAACATTCCATTTTCCAGTTTGATCCTTTGTGGCGCCCCTCCGCTGTCATGGCGTGTCACTTTAGTTGTGCACTAGCATAGGATTTCATGATGATCTTGTCTAATGACTGGGAGGTCTGCATGCTCTGTGGATGTGCAGGCGCCGTGTCGCACTCCTGTGAGGTTCATGCTTCATCCTGAAGGACTGAGGAGAGCGGAGCTGCAGAGCAGATGCTTCACAGAGACCCACATTAGGGTGCAGTCAGCAGCAGGTTATGTCTTTTTATTTCACCTTCTCAGGGAAATATTGAAGCTGACTGTAAAAACTATGTGTCAACAAGTTTGTGCTTATGGTTGCATTTTGGGGGCGGCTGTCTGCCGACTCATGCAGGAACGGCGGCTGACGGGAGGATGATTCCCAGCCTCCAATTCTCAGCAAATACAGATGGTACAGTGTGTAAATGGAGATTTAAGGAGGGGTGGGGGGCAACGAGACGTGTTCATCCGAGCTGAGACTGCCAGCAGAAGCAAATGGAAGCGCTGGAATTAAAGGGAAGATAATGGGATGGAGGGAGGGGAGGATGAGGAAGAGGAGGAGAACATGAAAAGGACACGCAGCATGGGGAAGGAGTGGGCTGGAGGAGCTGTTTACCGGGGGGGGGGCGCAGAAAGAGACTGCAACAGAGACAGATAATCGCGTGGGTGATAGAGAATGAGAGAGGGGCAGCTGAGAGTGAAACCGACAGTGACAAAGTGCATGCTGGGTAGAGAATGAGATAAAGGTAAGCAGTGGGCGGGCAGGTGATGAGGGAGAGATTTCCCACATATGGATGACAGATGCAGAGGAGGAGGAGCTGGGAGCGGCTCCAGCCAACCGGAGGGCACCCAGGACGGATGCTGCCCCGGCCGGGGTGGGGGGCATCAGGCAGGACGAGTAGGGGCAACAGGAACATTAACAAAGCGTGAAATTAAAGCTGCCATGCTGCAGGGACCACAGACCCCGCTCCAACCCCCCCTCTCCGAGGCCCAATCTGGGGGGGGGCATCGGCAGGATACTGAGGGGTAATAGAGCCTGGAGTATTACTGTAATGATGTGTGGAGAGAGGACAGAGGGGAGATTATAAAGGGAGGCTCCACTCACTGCTGCATGACAGCACGGCTCTATCTGCTCCCGAGGGGAGACGCAGCCTCCTGACT
>NC_050528.1:400700-404721 GCF_002922805.2 Oryzias melastigma
CCTGACTCCTGCTGATGTTTCCAGTCAGCTCGCTGCAGCAGCATGGAGACAGCTGACAGGAGGAGCAGCCGTCAACAGTTTAAACAGGTGAAGATGCTGGCAGATGTAAACCCACACTTTCATGCAGCTCCCTCTCAGCCCCCCCTGACAGGAAACAGATGAAGCATGGTGTCTGTCAGAGAGAAGTTAGAATCCTGTTGTAGTTCGAGTGTTGAGCCCCTCCCCCCTCCCCATTTAAAGGATTTTTTTATTGACGAACCTTAGATTTCAATACGATAAAAATGGTGTTTTTGGTGTTTTTAACATGTTTTTGCAGCATTTGTTGATGATGGAAGACACTAATAAAGGAAATTAAGATTAAAATTGCATTTCTTAGAATGTATTTATTTGGTTCATTTTCATTTACAGCCCAATATTACAACACAGCTGTCTCAACGGCTTCAAACCGGTAATTGTCCAAAAACATCAAATCAATTGTAAAATATAAACAACGGCTAGTAGTAAAACTAAACTAAAGGGACTAAACTAAACAGGCCTTCCCTGCCCTTTGACCCTCCTTCTGTGAGGAAAATACTCAAGTTGTTGAAAGTCATGAGCAAAAAAAAGAAAAAGATCATATCTGTGACGAAGAAAATCCACTGGGCGGGGCCACAAGCTCCCTGCTCCGCCCCATTCTGATCGTCCACCTGCAGACAAAAAGATCAATCAACGACCTTGTTTCCTGGTCTGAGCTGGAATCTGGATCAGAACTTTATGTCTGGATAGAAACGTATTGATCGCGGTTTTTGTTGCATTAATAATGTTTGGTTGGGGTATGAGGGGCTGTAAGCTATAGGGAAAGAGTGTAAACAGATAGACGGCAAGAAGCGGGGGTGAGGTTGCTCTTCATCAACAGTCCCGCCCACATCTCAGAGGAACATTTCTCCTGAACTCCAGCCACTCCGCAGAAACTGTCATAAAAAACGAAACAAGTTATTAGATTTCAGCTAAAGATGACATCATAAAAAAAACAACTGTTCAGTAGATGATCAATAGATTACAGTAGATTATCAGTAGACTAAAGTAGATAATCAGTAGATTACAGTAGATTATCAGCAGACTAAAGTAGATCATCATTAGATTACAGTAGATGTAATCTAATGATGATCTAGATTATGATCATCAGTAGAATACAGTAGATGATCAATAGATTACAGTAGATTATCAGTAGACTAAAGTAGATAATCAGTAGATTACAGTAGATTATTAGTAGACCAAAGTAGATGATCAGTAAATTATCAGTAGATTATCAGTAGATTACAGTAGATGATCAGTAGACCAAAGTAGATGATCAGTAGATTACAGTAGATTATCAGTAGACCACAGTAGATGATCAATAGATTACAGTAGATTATCAGTAGACCAAAGTAGATGATCAGTAGATTACAGAAGATGATCAGTAGATTACAGTAGATGATCAGTAGACCACAGTAGATGATCAGTAGACCACAGTAGAAGATCAGTAGATTACAGTAGATTATCAGTAGACCACAGTAGATGATCAGTAGATTGCAGTAGATGATCAGTAGACCACAGTAGATGATCAATAGATTACAGTAGATTATTAGTAGACCAAAGTAGATGATCAGTAGATTACAGTAGATGATCAGTAGACCACAGTAGAAGATCAGTAGATTACAGTATATTATCAGTAGATTACAGTAGATGATCAGTAGACCACAGTAGATGATCAGTAGACTACAGTAGATGATCAGTAGATTACAGTAGATTATCAGTAGACCAAAGTATATGACCAGTAGATTACAGTGGATGATCAGTACTTTACAGTAGATGATCAGTAGACCACAGTAGATGATCAGTAGATTATAGTAGATGATCAGTAGACCACAGTAGATGATCAGTAGACCACAGTAGATGATCAGTAGATTACAGTAGATGATCAGTAGACCACAGTAGATGATCAGTAGATTACATTAGAGTATCAGTAGACCACAGTAGATGATCAGTAGACCACAGTAGATGATCAATAGATTACATTAGAGTATCAGTAGATTACAATAGATGATTAGTAGACCACAGTAGATGATCAGTAGATTACAGTAGATTATCAGTAGACCACAGTAGATGATCAGTAGATTACAGTAGATGATCAGTAGACCACAGTAGATGATCAGTAGATTTCAGTAGATTATCAGTAGATTACAGTAGATGATCAGTAGATTACAGTAGATTATCAGTAGATTACAGTAGATGATCAGTAGATTACAGTAGATTATCAGTAGACTAAAGTAGATGATCAGTAGATTACAGTAGATGATCAATAGATTACAGTAGATGATCAGTAGACCATAGTAGATGATCAGTAGATGATCAGTAGATTACAGTAGATGATCAATAGATTACAGTAGATTATCAGTAGACTAAAGTAGATGATCAGTAGATTAAAGTAGATAATCAGTAGACCACAGTAGATTATCAGTAGATTAAAGTAGATTACAGTAGATTATCAGTAGATTAAAGTAGATAATCAGTAGATTACAGTAGATGATCAGTAGATTACAGTAGATGATCAGTAGATTACAGTAGATTATCAGTAGACTAAAGTAGATGATCAGTAGATTACAGTAGATGATCATTAGATTACAGTAGAAGATCAGTAGATTACAGTAGATGATCAGTAGACCACAGTAGATGATCAGTAGATTACAGTAGATTACAGTAGATGATCAGTAGATTACAGTAGATGATCAGTAGACCACAGTAGATGATCAGTAGATTACAGTAGATGATCAGTAGATTACAGTAGATGATCAATAGATTACAGTAGATTATCAGTAGACTAAAGTAGATGATCAGTAGATTACAGTAGATGATCAGTAGACCACAGTAGATTATCATTAGATTAAAGTAGATTACAGTAGATTATCAGTAGATTAAAGTAGATGATCAGTAGATTACAGTAGATGATCAGTAGACCACAGTTGATGATCAGTAGACCACAGTAGATGATCAGTAGATTACAGTAGATTATCAGAGTGGGACTTTGATGGTTCAAATGTGATTCTGTAGGAAAAATATACAACAGCAGCAGAATGTGTCAGTCGTGCATTAAAAGGTTCCAAATGTCATGGAGTCATGAAGAAGAATCTCTTTGTTCTTCAGTGTTTGTTTGAAGTCCGTTCTCTGTTCTATCCGTGTTTCCTTCTTCAACAGAAGCTGCCCTGCAGAGGGTTTAGGATTCAGTATCAGTTGCCATGGTGATAAACAGTATGAAGTGAATCACCTTTATGACATTACAAATCCAGAGCTGGTCTCAGAGACCCACAGCTCTGCTTACTTCCTGTCATGGTTGTTGTTGTGGTTGTTTACGTGGTGGCTGATCTGAAACCACGCAGATCCCCCTCTTTAGTCACCAGCCCCCTCCAGCCTGCTCCACGAAGCCGATGACAGTATTATATTTTGTCCGTGTATGCATCACTGTCAGGGGAGCGGCGGCGCTCTGCTGCAGCAGCGGACAGTTAATAACCCTGGTGTGAGGTCTGGTGATGGGGCATCATGAGGCGGCTCTGTGCTGCTGTCATGAGCCATTTACCCCAAGCAGCTCCTGCACTAATGGAACATCTGAGTCAATAAAAACAATAATCACTGCCAGTTCTACTGAAAGCAAGGAAATTATTTTAGGGCATCAGGAGAAGGTTTTTGAATCTCTGTCCAGGGAGCGGCGTGGTGCGATGTGGTGTAGTGTGTGACTGTGCGGTGCAGTGTAGCATGGCGTGGTGCGATGTGGTGCAATTTGGTGCGGTGATGTAAAGTGTAGAGCAATGTGGCATGGCGTGGTGTGATGTGACACAGTATGGTGTCGGATGGTGCTGTGGCGCGAAATGGTAGGGTATGGCGTTGTCTGGTGTGGTGTGGCGCAGCGTGATGCGGTGTGGTGTGGCACGGTCTGGTGCAGTGTGGTGCGGTCTGGTGCAGCATGGTGTGGTGCAGCGTGGTGTGGCACCGTGTGGCGTGGTGTGGT
>NC_050528.1:405557-412009 GCF_002922805.2 Oryzias melastigma
CTCATGGTTCTGTGGGACTGTATGGATGCTGCTACAGGGTTTTGGATCTGACAGCTTCTGCAGGAACACCAGGGCATGGTTCTGATGAAGTCCACGTCCCGGTTTGTTGGACGGCCACAGACCTGATCATGTGTTGACCCCCACCACGGAGTGATGCGGATGGCCAACAGGCCGCCAGAAGGTCAACAGTTGGGCGGAGACTCTGAGAGGTTTTCTGGCTGACTTCAAGAGTCTTAATGGAGTTTAGTGGAGAAGGCTCCTCTGGGGGGGGGGCTGTTCCAGATATTCTACAGTGATACCTAATACAGACCCATTAGCCCCCCCAGCCATGAGAGCACGGCTCCCCAGTATATCAGGAATTAAAAATTAACCAGCTAACCCCCCCATGTCTGATGGAGGCTGTGCAGCTGAAACCTCAGACTCCCCCAGCGATGATCGGGGGGGACGGCTCATGGAACCCAATCTGCTTGAGGGAAAACGCTGACTGAGATGGGGGGGTTCTGTCCATCACATTCATCATGACTTCACGTCTGCAGCAGCTGGCAGATGACCCCCCACCTGCTCTCCTGCATCATGACCTTGCTGTTGGTGTCCTCGGCTGCAACATCTGCCCTTCCATGAGCGTGCACGAGCGTGCACACGCCCTCACACGTTCAGACTGTGCAGCAGAGCGACGGTTTCCTCTGGAAGTGCCGTACAGTGAACTGAGCGTGCTGTCACTGCTGTCAGTGTTCAGCGTTTGGCTCGCTCCTCCACGCTTCTCCTCCTTCTTAAATCCTTCGCCAACCTGCCCCCCCCACCACTGCGTGGCTAACTATTGTATCCGGCGGGTTAACGGAAGAAGAAACAATGAAGGGGAGGACAGGCTTGTTCCACTGCCCCCATCTCTCTACAGGAATGTTCTGCTTTGATTTCTTCTTTTCTAATAAGCAGAGAGTCTTTTCTGAGCTGCCAGCTCCATCACAGCTTCTGTGTCCTTTATCCCATTCCAGCCCACCACTCGCTGCTCTGCGCCTCTTGCGGGAGCTGTCTCTTCCTCTTCACTTCTCTGCATTCGGCCCTTTAAATATAGCTTCTGAGGAAATGCATCTCTGTGTTTCTAGTGGTTCCAGGCTGGGGGGGGTTTAGATCATTCACGTCTCTCTCTCGGCTTAAGTGGTTTCCGCGTGATGTATAAAAACGGTGTTGACTTGTACGCAGAAAATCAATTACAATTATACTCTTGAGAGGAATTCAGAATTTCTTCAAAATGATTTTCTGTCACTGTACCTCCAGCTTGAGAGGAAGCTTTTGTTTTGTATCTTAATGATCATCTTGGTGCCCCCCCCCTCCACGTTCTGGTTGACATTGATAACAGAGTCACATTTTCCTCATCAGGACCCCCCCCCCACCCCATCGCTGACATCGTATGAACATCGTCTATGTGCAGGAACTCTCCATCTCTGCTGGAGCAGAGACTGAACCACAATAATTAGCATGTTTGACGGCGTGTTGGTTAATGATACAAGAGCTCTGTGTGTTCTCATCATTAACTTCCATTAACACTTCTGCTGCCTCGCTGAGTCCTGCAGGACCCCAGTGACTGACACCAGAGGAGAGCAGGAGTCTCCTTAGCGTCCTGCAGCATCCTACAGCATCCTACAGCATCCTACAGCATCCTTCAGCATCCTACAGCCTCCTACAGCATCCTACAGCATCCTACAGCATCCTACAGCATCCTACAGCATCCTACAACATCCTACAGCATCCTGCAGCATCCTACAACATCCTACTGCATCCTACTGCATCCTACAACATCCTTCAGCATCCTACAACATCCTACAACATCCTGCAGCATCCTACAACATCCTACAGCATCCAACAGCATCCTGCAGCATCCTACAACATCCTACAGCATCCTACAACATCCTACAACATCCTACAACATCCTACAGCATCCTACAACATCCTACAGCATCCTGCAGCATCCTACAGAATCCTACAGCATCCTTTAGCATCCTACAACATCCTTCAGCATCCTACAGCCAACTTGCAGCATCCTGGAGCATCCTACAACATCCTTCAGCATCCTAAAGCATCCTACAGCATCCTACAACATCCTACAGCATCCTACAACATCCTACAGCATCCTACAACATCCTACAGCATCCTGCAGCATCCTACAGAATCCTACAGCATCCTTTAGCATCCTACAACTTCCTACAGCATCCTACAGCCAACTTGCAGCATCCTACAACATCCTACAACATCCTTCAGCATCCTACAACATCCTACAGCATCCTACAACATCCTACAGCATCCTACAGCATCCTACAGCATCCTACAACATCCTACAGCATCCTACAACATCCTACAGCATCCTACTGCATCCTACAACATCCTTCAGCATCCTACAGAATCCTACAGCATCCTTTAGCATCCTACAGCATCCTACAGCATCCTACAGTATCCTACAGTATCCTACAGCATCCTTTAGCATCCTACAGCATCCTACAGCATCCTACAGTATCCTACAACATCCTTCAGCATCCTACAGCCAACTCGCAGCATCCTGGAGCATCCTACAACATCCTACAGCATCCTACAGCATCCTACAGCATCCTGGAGCATCCTGGAGCATCCTATAGTATCCTACAGTATCCTACAGCATCCTACAGCATCCTACAGTATCCTACAGTATCCTACAGCATCCTACAGCATCCTACAGCATCCTACAGCATCCTACAGCACCCTACTGCATCCTACAGCATCCATCATAAGTGCACGCATTTCTTTAAGGACAAGACAGAAGATGAAGAGTAGGACATTTGAAGGGGGACTCTCATGCACACATCCTGACATGTATTTTATGACATTAAAGTGTGAGGCTCCTGTTTGAAGAGCTTTTCCTGCTTTTTCCCCTCAGATTATTTGATATTTCCTTTAAATCAGCAGAGACCATGCCGTGCAGACAGTCAGTGACCCCCGCTTTACTCTCAGACTCCTTCACCAGGAAATCATGTGATTGATCAGAAACATCCGTCCGCTTCGGATCAAACTGCAGACGTTTGGTTTTCATGAAAACAAACTTTTAGCAGAGTGAGAAAGAACTTCCTTCTGCCGCAGCAGCGTGACCTCTGACTAACAGCTGGCAGACTGACAGAACAAAGCGCCGTCGGCTCACAAAAGACTCTGAATTGTGCGATTGCAAAAGTCCCCCCACTCGTTTCCCTGACTGAATTATGGATGTGCAGCTTACCTGTCGCTCAGTCACTTTGTAGCTGTGACATGTCTTTGCGAGCGTGACACATGCTCAGCATCCTCTGACATGCCCCTCCTCCCCCTCCGCTGCACCTTCCTGTTTGTTCTGTTTCTCTGTAGCGGTGGAGGCTGGCGTGCTGCTTCCCTCACGTCTGCGTGGTTAGGACTGAGTTCTGCTCACGAGCGGGTTCAGAGCATCAACCTGTGCAATATTAATGCACCACCGTCTAATTATCGAGTCTTTATTAAATAAAGGAACAAAGACAACAGGAGATTAAGCTTTGTTTATTTGTATTCTCTTTCTGGGCTGGTCGGCTGTCTACCACGGCACTGGCTAATCCCTGGAGTGAGTTGCTGTTTCATGCTTGAGTGCTTCAAAGATATGCCTTAAGTGGCTTAACAAAGACAATCACATTCCTCTGAAAATGGTCAGGTAGCATGCTGGACTGAAACGAGTGAAAAAGCAGAGCAGAGGATGTTTGGTAGCATCATCTAAGGTTAGGGCTGGGTATCGATTATAGCTTCCAGAATCAATTCGATTCATAAGAACCTGGATCGATTCGGTTCTGATTTTTTTTTTTATTCTTCAATTTAATTCCATTTTGAGTTTGCACATTTGTTTAGAAATATATTAATAATTGCAATACGATTTGAATATATTCATATTAATCTGATCCAGTTCACATACTGTAAATGTATCAGTGAAATACTGAGATTGTTAATATCATCCAGAGTTACATGGATTCTCAAAAGGAGAAGTTCTAACTAAAATGTTCAGATCATTAACATGTAAACATTGTTCTTCTTCTCCTGGAGGACGTTTCAGTTTGGCCACTAGGTGGCGATCACGCTACAGCATTACATCTTATTCCAGGAGAAGAAAGTTTGAGGAAAAAACTGATTTAGACACAAATGGTTATTTAAAAAATATTTTCTAATAAGAGTTTGGAAAATTTATATAAAGATTTTCATTTAGTCAGAATGTATGTTTAGGTCAACGGAGCATTAGCATTAGCCGTCCTATGGGAAATTAAACATTAAACATTAGCATCAAGCTAGCAGAATTTAGCTTTAAGTGCTAAATTGATTCATATTTTTTATGAATCAATTATTGATCTATTAAGCTTAAATCAATGAATCAATGTTATTAACCCTGCCCGATCTATGATCGTAAACTCTGGCGTGTGAAAGCGTGCGTGGATGTGGTCAGAACACGGCGGCGTCACACCGGCCTTCACGCCAGCAAACACAAGAGAAGCTCAGAGATGGAAATGGACCTCTTTAAAAGTAATTTATCTGGACTAATTTCCCAACAGAGTTCAATAAAAATGAACGGGAGGAGGAGCTGATAAGGGATGTGAGCTTTGTTCTGTCTGCGTCGTGGTTGGAGGCTGATACCGCTCTCTGACTCGCACTAATTTAGCCCACCAATTATTCCCGATCTCCGCCGTAATGAAGAGCTTCTCCTGTAAAGGTGGTTGGACTGTTTGGGATTCTTGGAGCTGCTGGGTTTCTGCTTTATTCTCCGAATGGTCATAAATATGCGGCTCAGGCAGCATTCGCCGCTTTGTGCAGAAAATCTGCCAATGACAAAGCAAAGCTGTCCTCGCAGGAGTCTTTAGCAGAAACAGCCTCGCCGGACCGTGTCTGACCTTCAGCTGTTGAATGTTTGCGCCGGCGTCCCAGCGCCGTGTCCTTATCTGAGCTGCAGCCGGCCACAGGAGAGCCGCAGCAGCATTATTGAACATATGTTCCTGCGCCTCTGTCTGCCACCTACATATTGATGGCTGCTGCACTGAAACAATGGCCTCCCTCTCAGCGTAATAATGATGGCTGGGTCTCCAACGCCCAGCGATCACCGCGGTGTCGACACCAAACAGAACTCCTCGATCACATGGAGGTCACAGCTCCTGCCAGATCACATAATAGATGTTGGTGGAGGTTTGGACCTGGGCGGGTTCAGCAGACCCAGCTGAGTGGGCCCATATGGAGCCAAAACGGGCCATAAACATTTGAAACCCAAATAAGACATTTTAAAAAATATAAGGGGGCCAAAAAAATGTAAAATGTCCAAAACCTTTTGCTATTCTAAAATAAACTTCATTATTTTCAGCTTCAAATGCTCTGTTTTTTTAGGTTTTAAAACTCAAAATTTCAAAACTTTTGGCCCCGTTGTGGCGCATTGGGGCGGGGCTAACATGAAGGACCAGCGTTTTGGACGCACGGTCTCTGCTATTTACAACCGTCTTGGGACAACTTCAGACTACGATGGTACAGACAAAACAGGCATTTTCTGACTGATCATCTCAGTTCTCAGAGTCAGTGAACGCACCGGGACGGAAGTTACCACCCTCATCCATTTTGATTGGTCCTTCATGTTAGCCCCGCCCCAACACGGCACAACGGGGCCAAACATTTTTAAATTTCAGGTTCAAAAACAGAAAACAAAAGAGTTGAAAAAGGAAAAAGAGTTTAGAAATTGCAATTTTGAGAAAAAACAGAACATTTGAGGCTGAAAATATTGAAGTTTTTTTAGAATAGAAAAAAGTTTTGGATATTTTACATTTTTTTTGGCCAAACCCCAATATTTTTTTTCCAAAATGTTTTATTTGGTTTTCAAATATTTATGGCCCCCAAGTAGCTCCATAGACCCACTGAACAGACTCTCACTGGGGGGTAGACCTGCCGTGTGGATGGGTGATCTGCAGTTTAGTGCAGCTTCTGCCAAGCTAAAGATTGATCACAGCGAGGTGGGAGGGGGGGTGGACGGCTGTCAGAATGCTGAAGTTATGCAGGTCCTCATTACTGGGGGTCACAGCATCCGTGCCCCGCACGTTCATCCGAGCCGCTGGAGCGCTCATCCACGTCAGCCGGCTGCACAGTAAGCAGAGCACATCCTCTGGCATCATTACCGACTCTGCAGCGCCAGATCCGCCTCTGTCCGGCTCCAGGGCCGGAGTCTGTTTGGGAATGTCACTAAATGTTGGGGAATATTTCCTTGCGTCTCCCCCCGGACGTCTCAGAAACAGAATCAGCTCCTGGAGAAAGAGCCAAACATCTCTAAATTATAGATGACGCTGGAGTCCTGAGCTTCACAAGGTGAGAGCGAGGATGGAGGAACAGCCCGAACACAAAGATGAAGCCGCAGGAGTGATGCTGCAGACCGGCTGATTGGAGGAGCTTCCAGAATGAGACCTGGGGCACCGAGGGCC